>NC_083764.1:67079463-67116963 GCF_963514075.1 Conger conger | reverse complement strand
TGAGTGTGTGTGTGTGTGTGTGTGTGTGTGAGTGTGTGTGTGTGTGTGAGTGTGTGAGTGTGTGAGTGTGTGTGTGTGTGAGTGTGTGAGTGTGTGAGTGTGTGAGTGTGTGTGTGTGTGTGTGTGTGTGTGTGTGAGTGTGTGAGTGTGTGAGTGTGTGAGTGTGTGTGAGTGTGTGAGTGTGTGAGTGTGTGTGAGTGTGTGAGTGTGTGAGTGTGTGAGTGTGTGTGTGTGTGTGTGTGTGTGTGTGTGAGTGTGTGAGTGTGTGAGTGTGTGTGTGTGTGAGTGTGTGTGTGTGTGTGTGTGTGTGTGTGTGTGTGAGTGTGTGAGTGTGTGAGTGTGTGTGTGTGTGTGTGTGTGAGTGTGTGAGTGTGTGTGTGTGTGAGTGTGTGTGTGTGTGTGTGTGTGTGTGTGTGTGTGTGAGTGTGTGTGAGAGACATGTGACCTGTGTTACGCACCACATGGCAGCAGCGATGATCTTCATCACACACTCGTTGATACACTGGCACACGCTGACCAATGGCATGCCTCGTTCCCCCATTCTGCCCAGCAGCAGCCCTGGGATCCAAACAAGCGTCAGTTCAGCTCATCTCATTCCCTCACTCATTTCCTGAGCAATCCCTCTACTTTCCCCCAAAATGATTTCTGCCATCAAAAGTACTCCTTGACTTCGGCAAAAGTCATTGGCTGTGTCCAAAACCGCTTCCTATTAGGTAGACCTGTACAACAGCTTTTTAATGAAAATATTTAATCAGCCAATCATGTGGCAGCAACTAAATGCATAAAAGCATGCAGACGTGATCAAGAGGTTCAGCTGTTTTTCAGACCGAAGAAATTTGATCTAAGTGACTTTGACCGTGGAATGATTGTTGGTGCCAGACAGGGTGGATTGAGTATTTCACTGCTGATCTCCTGGGATTTTCATGCACAACAATCTCTAGGGTTTGCAGAGAATGGTGCAAAAAACAAAAAACATTCAGTGAGCAGCAGTTCTGCAGACAGAAACACCTTGTTAATGAGAGATGTCAGAGGAGAAGGGCCAGACTGGTCAAAGCTGACAGGAAGGTGGCAGTAATGCAAATAACCACACATTACAACAGTGCCATGCGGAAGAGCATCTCTGAACACACAACACGCCAAACCTGCAGAAGACTTAATAGTCTAATAAATACCTAAGTGCTCACTGAGTGTACAACCAGTATGCAGTAGTGTACTCGCTAGAGTATGTACTTGTGTACTCGCTAGAGTATGTACTTGTGTACTCGCTAAAGTAGTATGTACTTGTGTACTCGCTAGAGTAGTATGTACTTGTGTACTCGCTAGAGTATGTAATGTGTACTCGCTAGTTGGCAAGCAAGTCGTCAGTCGCTCACGACCATTGTGCATTGTTGATCGCTGAGATGACGTGACCCGGCCCTGTGATTGGCTGCTGCCGGCGGCTGGTGGGCGTGGCCTCACCCATGGTGGCAGAGAAGACGACCACGCCCAGCACGTTCATCTGCTTGCTGTAGCCGGGCGCGATGCGGTACTCCACCTCCGGGGCGGGCGTGATGTGCAGGAAGACCGGCCGCCGGAGCTCAGGGTCCGCGTCGTCCGGCATCAGGTACACGTGGTTCAGCGGCACCGCCTTATCCACGGCCTTCACCAGCGGCAGCAGGTCTGTCTTATACTGCGGGGTCAGGGGTCAGGGGTCAGCGGCAGCAGGTCTGTCTTATACTTCAGGGGTCAGAGGTCAGGGGCAGCAGGTCTGTCTTATACTGCGCGGGGTCAGGGGTCAGGGGCAGCAGGTCTGTCTTATACTGTGGGGTCAGAAGTCAGGGGCCAGCTGAAGCAGCACGATTGGTTAATTTTAAAGGGGTTAACCTTTTGCCTACCTGTTGAAAAGTTGCTTCGACCAGATTGGCTGGAATCATGTTCCTTGGAAAGAATGAGATGGGGAAACGATTAACAAACGGAGCAAAAAAAGAACAGAGGGGTGGGGTACCCATCGCTCCCAGTGCAGGAGAGCGAGAGAGAGAGAGAAAGAGAGAAAGAGAGAGAGAGAGAGGGGGGGGAAGGGGAGAGAGAGAGGGGGGGGGAAGGGGAGAGAGAGAGGGGGGGGGAAGGGGAGAGAGAGAGGGAGGGGGGGAGGGGGGGAGGGGGACAGACACAGAGCTCAAAGCTCTTGGCAGGAAACTGGTGCCCCAGCGTTGCCCACGGTTACGTCTTTCTCTCTAGACTCCACAAACGTGGAGAAAGGGGAGGAGCTACCAAAGGGGGTTAGGGGTTAGGGGCTAGGGGCTTGGCTGGGCTTTAGAGCTGGGGGTTAAGTAGTTTGGGGGGTTTTTGGGTTATGGTGATCTCTCTTGAGACCACAGATGCTGACGATGATGTCCTGGGGATTCCCGTGGATGGCGTGTCTGCTGGACACGCTGCAGGGGCCACTGTGGGTCTGGGAGGACACGTGAGGTACGCAGCCCGGGGACGATCACAGCCTCTCTGTCTGAGGCCCCGCCCTTCATCGGTTTGCTTTTGTTCGCCTATTTTATGCTCACCTGCCGCAGATTCAAATGGAGTTTAAATTAATCTATTGATTTTCACACTTTTAATGAGGAATCGGACTCAAGCACATGCCCTGCATCTGCTACCTTCCCCACAAGGCATGGCGTGTCACCAGATCTGCAAAGCCGATTGGCTGGGATTCCTGTTCACTTCCTGCTGAATGATTGCTCTGTGACTCCAGTGAAGTGTGTTCCACACTGCAGTCCGCCCTATGGGTTCAGCAGCGGCTGTCATTCTGGACATTATCACGATGTAAAAATGAATCATCTGTCTATATATCTAAAGCACACCTATAGGCTCCACGTGCCTATGTCACCTGTGGCTATGTCACATGTGGCTATGTCACCTGTGGCTATGTCACATATGGCTATGTCACATAGAACCCATTCCACATTAGAGTACAAGAATGTCTGTCAGAGAGAAGACCATTCAGCCCATCTAGATCATGAGAACACATACTGAGGAGAACAGGTCATTCAGCCCATCTAGAACATGAGAACAGGTCATTCAGCCCATCTAGAACATGAGAACAGGTTGTTCAGCCCATCTAGAACATGAGAACAGGTCATTCAGCCCATCTAGAACATGAGAACAGGTAATTCAGCCCATCTAGAACATGAGAACAGGTCATTCAGCCCATCTAGAACATGAGAACAGGTTGTTCAGCCCATCTAGAACATGAGAACAGGTTGTTCAGCCCATCTAGAACATGAGAACAGGTCATTCAGCCCATCTAGAACATGAGAACAGGTCATTCAGCCCATCTAGAACATGAGAACGGGTCATTCAGCCCATCTAGAACATGAGAACGGGTCATTCAGCCCATCTAGAACATGAGCACATAATGAGGAGAGCACGTGACCCACCGGATGAGGTCGAGCAGGGCGTCGGCTGAGGTCATGACGGGCCCGTTGCCGTGGTGATGGGTGTCCTTCTCGGTGCCGGTGCCCGGGTGTATGGTGGTTACCAGGACGATGCCCACGATGACGGCGATGAAGGTGGTCCACAGGTAGTAGGTGATGGTGAGGATGCCCATGCGTCCGCTGGCCTTGGTGTCCATCGCTGACAGACCCGACATCAGACTGCAGCCGGAAGGTCAGGGTCCATTTCACACGCATACACTTTAAACTGGTTTTACTGGGTACGGGGGGGGGGGGGCGGATTCTGATTGGTGGAACGTGGGGGATAGGGAGTTCTGATTGGTGGAGCTCACCTGGACGTGATTAGCGGGAGGATCAGCATTTTCAGGATGCGCATGAGTAGCTCCCCCGGGAAGGAGAAGTAGATTTTGGCCTGAGGATGAAAAACAACATTACCCCTCACCCTGTACCCTGTACCCCTCACCCTGTACCCTGTGCCCCTCACCCTGTACCCTGTACCCCGTGCCCCTCACCCTGTGCCCTTTACCCCTCACCCTGTGCCCTGTGCCCCTCACCCTGTGCCCCTCACCGACTACAGGTTGCCCTCAATTTGGGCAAAATCATTAGCATTGGGGGTTTCAGGTTTCTTTTAAATGATGTTTTACATGAAACTCGTACTTGCTATTTGTGTGTATTTTTAAATTAGTTTGTTGCAATTCTGTGGAATTTGAATGTATATTGACTGTACTGTAGTCTGAGGTAGCACCATTGTAAAAGAAGGCTTTGCCCATCCTGAGCTTGTTGTTTTTTTGCCTTTTGTCCCTTTTTTATTGTCTGTAGTGAAGGAAAAAGGTGTTTGTTAGCAGTGGTGTGGTGTTTGTTAGCGGTGGTGTGGTGTTTGTTAGCGGTGGTGTTTGTTGGTGAGGTGTTTGTTAGCGGTGGCGTGGTGTTTGTTGGTGTGGTGTTTGTTAGCGGTGGTGTGGTGTTTGTTGGTGTGGTGTTTGTTAGCGGTGGTGTGGTGTTTGTTGGTGTGGGGTTTGTTAGTGGTGGTGTTTGTTGGTGAGGTGTTTGTTAGCGGTGGCGTGGTGTTTGTTGGTGTGGTGTTTGTTAGTGGTGGTGTTTGTTGGTGAGGTGTTTGTTAGCGGTGGCGTGGTGTTTGTTGGTGTGGTGTTTGTTAGCAGTGGTGTGGTGTTTGTTGGTGTGGTGTTTGTTAGCGGTGGTGTGGTGTTTGTTAGTGGTGGTGTTTGTTAGCGGTGGCGTGGTGTTTGTTTGTGGTGTGGTGTTCGTTCGCGCTGTGTACCTGCGTGGAGAGATGTAGAGACCTGAGCAGGAAGCCCAGGACGCAGCCGGTCAGCACGGCGAGGATGGACAGAGTCAGCAGGCCGTTCTCCTGGCAGTACTCCCTGATCCACTGCCCCAGGCGGCGCAGGAGGCTCTTCCAGCGCTCCAGCACCACCCTCCCCCGGCCCGGTGCAGAGGGGCCGGCTCCGTCCTCCTCGATCAGCTTCTCCTCCATAACAACGACCCCCGACCCCCCGTGGGCCGGTGTGAAGCCGCTCTGTCAGCGGGATTAAAGGCAGGGGCGGGAGGGCGGGAGGGCGGGAGCTAATTCCCCGGCAGCACGGCCAGGGCTGCTTAGCGCTGCTGAGGGAAGCCATAATTGCTGCTAACGCCTCGCAGAGCCGCGGCCAGTGACACCGTGAGGATTAACAGGGGAGGGAGTGCGTTTCTGTTGCCCACGTGATCCACAGGGAGCTTTCAGGTCCCTGTTGACAGTTTCGGGAATCGGGACAAGCTGAGGGCTCTGTTAAGAGTGTATTGGGCCACGGTTCTGCCACGGTTCTGCCCTCCCTGTGCAAGAGCGCTCGCCAAATTAATAAACAGACAAAACCATCTCTCCTGGGTCACCAGCCGTCCGTTACCGTACGCGGCGTGTGAACCCAGCGCATTCATAACGCCCCAGATCCTTCACGGTGAGTGAGGCTGGGCTGTGCTCCTGCCCTCTGGGTGAATATTTATTTGGAACATCTGCATTGATTATAGAGCCTTCTTCTGTTACTCCCTCCTCTGTGTATCAGAGGCGTCAATGAAAGCAAACTGACCTGCTTAAAGCATCGGCCGGTTAATCCAACCGGACGTGCAAGCACACGTGATGGACACGCGTGTGCGTGTTTGTGTGTGCGTTTGTTCTGCACGCCACCTAAAACCTCTTAAGGTGTGAGCCTGTTCTAATCTCCGGTGTACTTAGTGTTCAGTGTTCCTGCAGCACCTTTTAGACCAGGGGTGTCCAATCTGATCCAGAAAGGGCCGGTGTGCGTGCAGGTTGTTGTTGTTTTAGCACAGGACTAAGACGGCGGATTCTACTCATCAAGGTCTTGATTAAAGACCACGATTAGTTCATTAGTATAACCAGGTGTGTTACTGCTGGATGAGATTGGACACCTCTGTTTTAGGCGCCTCCCAGCCTGGCTCCCCTGTGCGTGCTGGTCTTCATTCCAACCACAGTCTCAACCCCACAAATTTAACACGCCGTTGATTTTTCTTAATTTGGCGCTTTTTGTGTTTGGTGAGAGGTTTTGTGTCTGTGGAGATTATCTCAATCAACCGTTCAAAGCGGATTTAGAGAGCAACAATATAGAGGCTATACCACAAGATGCAAACCACTCATCAGTAGTAAGAATTGGATTACAATTTGCAACGTAGAGATGCACCAAAATTGTACTGGAACAAAGTTTTACTGACTGAGACCAAGATTAACTATCAAACTGATAGAAGGCCAAAGTGTGGAGAAAGAAGGGATCTGCTCATGATCCAAAAGCATACAAGCTCATCAGTGAAGCACGGTGGAGGAAGTGTCATGGCTTGGGCTTGCATGGCTGCTTCTGGAGTGGGCTCCCTACACTACATTACATTATTGGCATTTGGCAGACGCTCTTATCCAGAGCGACGTACAACAAAGTGCATACCCATAACCAGGGATAAGTTCGCTGAAAAGACCCTAGAGGGAAATACAATTTAAACTGCTAATCTTTAGTGATGATATAACTTTAGTGATGATATAACTCATGATGGTAGCAGCAGGATGAATTCAGAAGTCTACAAAAACATTCTGTCTGCCAACTTGCAGAGAAATTAGTTCAAACTAATTTGGAGGAACTTCATGCAGCACGATGACCCAAAACACACTGCTAACACAATAAAGGACTTCATTTGGGAGAAAAAGTGGAAGGTTTCAACTGGCCAAGTTCATCACCAGACCTCAAAATGATTGGGCATGCAATTCCCCTCTTGAAGAGGAGATTGGAGGGCGAAACCCCCGAAACGAACAACTACTGAGAGGCTGCAGCAAAAACCTGGAAAAGCATCGCAGAAGAAGAATCAACAGATTGGTGATGTCAACTTGATAGTTATTCCAAGCAAGGGATATTCTACCAAATATTAAGTGTTATTTACTTTCATTTACATAAATACCCTTGGTTACAATAATTTCGCTCACCTAAAAATTGAGTGGTCTGATGCCAAAGGTGCTATATTCCAAGTAGTTTAACACATCTTTTTATCTCAACCCCAAATGTATTCAGTCTATTGCAAAAACAAAGGAATAGGCTTTGCTGTTCCAATACTTTTGGAGGGGGTTGTAGCTCAGGAACCAGGGAAATACTTGCACAGCTTCAAAATGTTTATGGCAAGAAATTATGAAAAGAAATGTGTCACAGGTCTGATTTCACCCTTATGTAGCTTTATTTGGAAAAACGAAAACACTTTACCAGACCAAAAACAGTTTGGCACAACAGGCAAAAAAAGGAAACCTGGATTTGGATCCCAGCAGATCCCATGGCTGTGGTGTAGGCTGTGGTTCATCCTGAGCATGGTGCTTTACCACGCCCAAACACCGCAAAGGCATGAAAGTACAAACAACCCCATCCTGTCCTGTCAATTACACAGCACTATACACACCTGCCCCCAACGGCTAACGCAGCTGTACAGCTGTGTCACTGTGGCTAACGCAGTGTGTGTGTGTGTGTGTGTGTGTGTGTGTGTGTCAGTCCTGTAGAGCTGCGTCACTGTGGCTAACGCAGTGTGTGTGTGTGTGTGTGTGTGTGTCAGTCCTGTAGAGCTGCGTCACTGTGGCTAACACAGTGTGTGTGTGTGTGTGTGTGTGTCAGTCCTGTAGAGCTGCGTCACTGTGGCTAACACAGTGTGTGTGTGTGTGTGTGTGTGTCAGTCCTGTAGAGCTGTGTCACTGTGGCTAACGCAGTGTGTGTGTGTGTGTGTGTGTGTGTCAGTCCTGTAGAGCTGTGTCACTGTGGCTAACACAGTGTGTGTGTGTGTGTGTGTGTGTGTCAGTCCTGTAGAGCTGTGTCACTGTGGCTAACACAGTGTGTGTGTGTGTGTGTGTGTGTCAGTCCTGTAGAGCTGCGTCACTGTGGCTAACACAGTGTGTGTGTGTGTGTGTGTGTGTCAGTCCTGTAGAGCTGTGTCACTGTGGCTAACGCAGTGTGTGTGTGTGTGTGTGTGTGTCAGTCCTGTAGAGCTGTGTCACTGTGGCTAACACAGTGTGTGTGTGTGTGTGTGTGTGTGTCAGTCCTGTAGAGCTGTGTCACTGTGGCTAACACAGTGTGTGTGTGTGTGTGTGTGTGTGTGTGTGTCAGTCCTGTAGAGCTGCGTCACTGTGGCTAACACAGTGTGTGTGTGTGTCAGTCCTGTAGAGCTGTGTCACTGTGGCTAACACAGTGTGTGTGTGTGTGTGTGTGTGTGTGTGTGTGTGTGTGTGTGTGTCAGTCCTGTAGAGCTGTGTCACTGTGGCTAACACAGTGTGTGTGTGTGTGTGTGTGTGTGTCAGTCCTGTAGAGCTGTGTCACTGTGGCTAACACAGTGTGTGTGTGTGTGTGTGTGTGTGTCAGTCCTGTAGAGCTGTGTCACTGTGGCTAACACAGTGCGTGTGTGTGTGTGTGTGTGTCAGTCCTGTAGAGCTGTGTCACTGTGGCTAACACAGTGTGTGTGTGTGTGTGTGTGTGTGTGTGTCAGTCCTGTAGAGCTGTGACCAGGCAGGGAAAAACAGGTTGTCCTTCCTGTTGTTGGTTTTCAGGTTGTAGAGTTTATATGAGTTATGTTGATTGTTCTCATGTTGTTGGGCCTTTGTAGTGCTGTTGTTATGTTCTTGTTGGGTCTTTTTCTTCTCCTTTGTATTTAGATGATGGGTAAGAAAAAAACAACTGGACCAGACATGCAAGTCATTTTTTTCCAAACCAAAAAAAACAAACAAAAAACCCGTCTCCCTGTTCATGTAAAACCCCTTTCTTCACAGTTCCAAAAAGTGATTAAGATGGCTGAGGACAGCCTGTCTTCACATCAAACTCACCTGCCAAGAAACGAGACAGAAGGAGAAATGAACAACACATTTAAGCGTTCAGATGAATGTATGTACACAGGTATGGTTCTGAATGGGCGGGGCTAAGTGAGGCTGGGCGGGGCTGTAGGGTGTGGCCCAACCAAGTGGGCGGGGCCAAGAGGGTGGGGCTTGTGGGGCGGAGCTGTGCTGTGGGTGTGGTTATTGGGTGTGGCTAAGCGGGGCGGGGCTGTGGGTGTGGCTAAGCGGGGCGGGGCTGTGGGTGTGGCTAAGCGGGGCGGGGCTGTGGGTGTGGCTAAGCGGGGCGGGGCTGTGGGTGTGGCTAAGCGGGGCGGGGCTGTGGGTGTGGCTAAGCGGGGCTGGGCTGTGGGTGTGGCTAAGCGGGGCGGGGCTGTGGGTGTGGCTAAGCGGGGCGGGGCTGTGGGTGTGGCTAAGCGGGGCGGGGCTGTGGGTGTGGCTAAGCGGGGCGGGGCTGTGGGTGTGGCTAAGCGGGGCGGGGCTGTGGGTGTGGCTAAGCGGGGCGGGGCAGGGCTGTGGGTGTGGCTAAGCGGGGCTGGGCTGTGGGTGTGGCTAAGCGGGGCGGGGCTGTGGGTGTGGCTAAGCGGGGCGGGGCTGTGGGTGTGGCTAAGCGGGGCGGGGCTGTGGGTGTGGCTAAGCGGGGCTGGGATGTGGGTGTGGCTAAGCGGGGCGGGGCTGTGGGTGTGGCTAAGCGGGGCGGGGCTGTGGGTGTGGCTAAGCGGGGCGGGGCTGTGGGTGTGGCTAAGCGGGGCGGGGCTGTGGGTGTGGCTAAGCGGGGCGGGGCTGTGGGTGTGGCTAAGCGGGGCGGGGCTGTGGGTGTGGCTAAGCGGGGCGGGGCTGTGGGTGTGGCTAAGCGGGGCTGGGATGTGGGTGTGGCTAAGCGGGGCGGGGCTGTGGGTGTGGCTAAGCGGGGCGGGGCTGTGGGTGTGGCTAAGCGGGGCGGGGCTGTGGGTGTGGCTAAGCGGGGCGGGGCTGTGGGTGTGGCTAAGCGGGGCGGGGCTGTGGGTGTGGCTAAGCGGGGCAGGGCTGTGGGTGTGGCTAAGCGGGGCGGGGCTGTGGGTGTGGCTAAGCGGGGCGGGGCTGTGGTTATTGGGCGGGGCTCTCGGGGGCGGGGCTTACAGGGGCGGGGTCACTGCTCCTCCTGGCTGGCGCTGGGGGGGCGGCTGCGGATGTGACTCCTCAGCTCCTCGATGAGCTCGGGGTTCTGCTGCTGCATCTGCTGCGCGAAATCCTGCCCCCTGCAGCCAATCACACACAGCGCACAGACACAGCCAATCACACACAGCGCACAGACTCAGCCAATCACACACAGCGCACAGACACAGCCAATCACACACAGCGCACAGACACACTCAGCCAATCACACAGCGCACAGACGCACTCAGCCAATCACACACAGCCAATCACACACAGCACACAGACACACACAGCCAATCACACACAGTGTAGAGACACACACAGCCAATCACACACAGCGCACAGACACACTCAGCCAATCACACGTCTTCCTGCGCGCGTAAACTCACGCTTGGATGAGGCCGGAAAGGTCGTTTGATCCCGGCGTTCCAGGGGTGGCGCCACTTCCCTGGGAGCTGTACATTCCGGACATCATTCCAGACATCCTGAGGGACCAAGCACGTGTGCGTAATATTACCCAGCGACGTCACTGAACGCGTTATCCAAACGTTTCGATTTTGACGAAGAAATACCAACCTTACAGTTTTGAACCGGGATTTACTGAGAGGTGGGAACAGCCTGTCTCACTCACAGCCTCTGCGGCCGCAAACGGGATGGAGGGCAACGTCGGCAAGAGCTGCAGGCGAGGGTTATGATAGGCAGGGATTCAAACTCCGTGCTCCTCCACCGTCTCTCTCTCACACAATTCTTCCTCTAAATTCCGGTTCAAAACTGTAAAGTTGTATTTCTTTGTCAAAATCGTTGGCCTTCGTGACAATGAAGAGTCTGACTGGCACACCCACCTCATCCCTTCTGAAACTGATGAATATTAACATTATAATAAATATTATATTCAACTATTTACACAGGACGCTTTTCAACATTCCACTCACATCTGCTGAACTTGAGGGTTGTTCATTAGATTAGCTGCCTGAAAAGAAAAAGCAAAAAACACAAATGAGTAATTTCTGTCTGTTAAACCCATCACTGCGGTCAGTGGCAGCTGTTTTAAACGCCGTACAGAAGTAGCCATAGTACCGACGTTTAGCACGAGATGAGAGCAGAGCCCGTTAGAGATGTCCTCTTACCATGCTCATGAAGTTTGGGTTACTTAGGAATCCAGCTAGGTCAACTCCTCCTGTCTGGGAGGGAGAGGGACAGAGGGAGAGTTCACACAAAACAAACAACGCAGAGCTAAAGCTTTCAAAATGGCAGATTACTTGCATATTGCATTTTAATTTGGTAGATTGTGTCTCATGGCAAACACAGTTGTAGCAAAAAGACGAAAAGCATCTTCTGGATTGATAATACCATGCTGCAGTACGGTATATGGCAGCACGGTATAGGGCAGTACTTCTTCCTGGTTTTCATTTCAACCCTAATTCAGCACGCCTGACTCTGCTTATTAGCAGCTCACTGAGATCCATCTGTTGAATGAGGTGTGACTTTGTTGGGGTTGGAGTGAAAACCTACAGGACGGTAACAGGATCAGGAACAGCGTTGGCCAGCCCTGGGCCCTGTTTCATAAAGCAGGATTTCTGAGTTAGCTGGATAAGTGCTTTGTGGGCACAGTTATCCAGCTAACTCAGTAATCCTGTTTTGTGAAACGGCCAGGGATGTAGCGTAATGCTGTAGGGAGCAGGGGTTAGGGGTTAGGTTTAGGTGTAGGGAGCACGGGTTAGGGGTTAGGGTTAGGTGTAGGGAGCAGGGGTTAGGGGTTAGGGTTAGGTCTAGGGAGCACGGGTTAGGGGTTAGGGGTTAGGTGTAGGGAGCATGGGTTAGGGGTTAGGTGTAGGGAGCAGGGGTTAGGGTTAGGTGTAGGGGTTAGGGTTAGGTGTAGGGAGCACGGGTTAGGGAGCAGGGGTTAGGGGTTAGGGGTTAGGTGTAGGGAGCACGGGTTAGGGTTAGGGTTAGGTGTAGGGAGCACGGGTTAGGGTTAGGGGTTAGATGTAGGGAGCACGGGTTAGGGTTAGGGTTAGGTGTAGGGAGCACGGGTTAGGGTTAGATGTAGGGAGCACGGGTTAGGGAGCAGGGGTTAGGGGTTGGGGGTTTCAGGTTCAGCGCAGACTCACTGGGCTCGGCGTCTCCTTCATCTTCTGCTCGGCGATCTTCAGGTTGGATCTGTAGGTGTCGTTCTCTGGGTCCAGCTCCAGCGCTCTCCTGTAGTACCCCACCGCCTCCGCATGTCTGTTCAAGCTGGCCAGAGCCAGCCTTGTACACACACACACACACACCACACACACACCACACACACCACACACACCACACACGCACACACACACCACACACACACCACACACACACCACGCACACGCACACGCACATACATACACATACATACACATACATACACATACATACACACACACACACACACACCACACACACACGCACACACACGCACACACACACACACGCACACACACGCACAAACACCACACACACACCACACACACCACACACACACACACACACACACACACAAACACCACACACACGCACACACACACACACACACGCACACACCACACGCGCACACGCACACGCACACACGCACACACACACACACACACCACACACACACACACACGCACACGCACGCACACGCACGCACACGCACACGCACACACATACACACACATACACACACGCACACACACACACCACACGCGCACACACGCACACCACACACAAACACCACACACACACACACGCACGCACGCACGCACACGCACACACGCACACACACACACACACACACACACACACACACACACACACACACACCACACACCACACACACACACACACACACACACACACACACACATACCACACACACACACACACACACACACACAGTAATGTTAGAGATTTACATCTCACAGGTCTGCCAGCAGGTGAGCCCTGCGTAATCTCCCCATCGACCGGCCACACAACCAGAACATCCAGGGATCCAAATCACCACATTTCCATGTTCAGCTGCCTCCCCCCTCCCCCCTCATCCCCGCAGGAGGGGGGTTTCCAGCGCAAAAGGAGAAATATCACAGATGAAAAGCAGTACACGGGTGTTCTCCTTTAGAAAGGGCCACCTCGCCCCCTGCAGCACACACCCCCATCCGCCTGTCCTCCAGCGACCTGTCCTACAGCGGCCCCTCAGCCAAATCAGCATTTAAAACCCACCAAGCTCTCGGGAGCCAGTCAAATCCCTGCACATTAGCAAACCACGTAAAAAAAAAAAGAAAAAAAAGAAATGTTACTTGCTAAATTTGTACAATTAGCTAGCTACCACCTCAGATATTCTAAATAGTACATATTCTGTGTTGTATTTGTGATGAGTGTCCTCATACAATATGTAGTGTCCTTTATTCTAGTATGTCATTTGGTGTCTTGAGTATGCATCACCTTTGTACCGTGGTTTTACTGTTTTTTTTTATCTTGCTGAAAGATAAACATGCACAGTAGGGAGCGGTGGATCCGGAGGTTGATCATTTATATGCCAGGTTTTTCAAAATAATACTCAAGCAAATGATGCACTAATGTTTCCTCACTCAAGAACTCTTCGGGCTCCTGGCTGCTGGCCTCTAGCTCCTTGAAGGTTTGGAATTTCCTTAAAGATGGCAGACCTCGATCAATTTCCAGGTCAGGCAAGGGACAAGGAGACAGGAGGTGAAAAAGCCATTGAAATGACCGACGGCAGCCATGTTTGTAGGGGGCAATGGAGACAGACGGCCATGTTTATAAGGGGCAGTGGAGACAGGCGGCCATATTTATAAGGGGCAGTGGAGACAGGCGGCCATATTTATAAGGGGCAGTGGAGACAGGCGGCCATGTTTGTAGGGGGCAGAGGAGACAGGCGGCCATGTCTGTGAGTGGCGCTGGACCTACCCCATCCTGCCGTAGGCCTTGCTGTAGGTGGGGTCGATGACGATGGCGCGCTCACAGTCCGTCACCGCGCCGGCGTAGTTGCCCATTTTGCTGTACGCTGCGGCCCTGGAACACCGAAACAAACAGGGCACCGCACCGTTACCATGGAACCGCACCGTTACCATGGAGACGGGAGTGTGCGGGAATCCCGTGCAGGAACGCCATGCGTACCGGTTACAGAAGTAAACGGCGTTCTCCGGGTTTATCTTTATGGCTCTGGAGTAGAAGCCCACCGCTGCACCAAAGTTCTCCTGCTTCATCTCTTCATTACCTGAGACAGAGAGAGAGAGAGAGAGAGAGAGAGAGAGAGAGAGAGAGAGAGAGACTCAAAGTGCTATGCAGGAGGAGTGCTATTTGCATCTCTGCACACACACACACGCCTGTGCACACACACACACACACACACACACACACACACACACTAACCCTCTGATTTGAGTTTCTCAGCTCGTGCCAGCTCTTCCTGGGTTGGCTCGTGTCGGAGGGGGTCTGCCTCTACCTGGGGGGTCTCAGTCTCTGCATCCGGAGTCTGAAACACACACACACACACACACACACACACACACACACACACACACACACACACACACACACACACACACATTACCCTGTGCAACCCAGGGCATTGACATTTACATTTTCCACATTTACATTTTCTTCTAAAAGCCGGATCTCCGGCAGAGAGTGGAGAGAAGGTAGAGTCTCACTCACACACACACGCGCACACACACACACACACACACACACACACACACGTTACAGCCCGCATTCTCACCTGGAGTGTGGCAGACGCGAATATCTCCGGCAGAGTCTCGGCGACCGCCAGGGCCCGGTCGTCGGCAGACACACCGAACGCCGTCTCCAGGCACTGCACAGCCACTGCGCACGCAAACACAAGGCTTAATAAACCTGTTCTGCACCTCCAGTGATGAAGCCACGCTCAATGTGCTCACGGCAGCAGGCCTCCTACCTTCTAAGCTCTCCTGCGCGTCCGCAGACAGGTTCCCGGAGCCCAGCTCAGTGTGGAGGAACTGAATTATCGAAAAGGCCAGACGTTTTGTGTCGGCCATCTTGGTCTAACGCGCCGACCGCACTCAGAATGGAGCGTTTGGTGTGGTGCCCTGAAACAAAGTTAAAAAAAAAATTATTAAAGAAAAAACCGTAATGACACACACGTCACACTTGTGCGCGGAAACACTAAACCCGTTTTCCCCACATGCTTAACCACACAGTGAACTGTCAGAGCCACAACACGGACAGCGAGTAAAATTGATATCCGTCTTACCCAAGTAACATTCCCAGTGGAGAAACGTGCTGCTGATTGCAACTAATTTACAGGTGAAGTAGTCAAGATGGACCCGTTCAATCTGCGGTTATAGCGCATATTTAATACGATTTAACATTTTGTATCACACCGGTGCGATCTATCATTGAATAACGGAATAAAATGCCAGGGAACAGAATCTTACAGTGACAGGTGTGTGTAATCCACGAGATGACGGCATGCGCTGCACTCGGGAGCATGCGCTCTCCATCCAGTATCATGAATTTACGGGAAGCAGGAAACGATGCTATATTTGGCAGAATACCACAACATGTCGCTTCGTTTTTTTAAACTGATCAGTTTACGCAGACAACTGCCCAAAAATACTGTTGCGATTGCTTGCAGTCTGCTTATAGCCGTTAGCATGCTAGCTCAAATCGCCCCAGTTCCTTTGCTTTAAAAAAACTGTCAGGCAAGCTAGCCACTTATATTATAATTAAGAGAAAGAAGCTAAAATCAACACCAACATGGCTATGACTAAATACCAATCCACATATTGGGGATTTGTTGGAGCTGTCAAGCTGACTGGCTTCGCTGGCTACCGAGCAAACACATGTCAAAAAAAACAAAGGCATTTTCAGTTAACGCTGGCTAGCTAGCTACCGTGTCCCTCGAAATGGATCGGAGAGATTTACACTTAACCATTTTTATTTTAATAATTGAGAGTTTCAAACCGGGCGCATTCGTATGTGTTTGTTAGATTTTGGGATTCGCGTTGGAAAAGTTCATTCTTACCTCCTTGTCTCGGGTCTGTGTAGTTCTGGAAGTACGTGGGGGACGGGTCGCGTCGCTTGTCATATACGTCAAACTCAGGATGGGCGGGTCCAGGCTGCCACAACTCGGTTTTACTCCGTTTATCAAGATGATGTAGTGTAATATATCACCAGCAGTACCGCTACTGCTCCTAACTGATACAATTTGAATTAATCATAATGTAATGCCCAGCGTGGAATAGTGCACATATATTGTCTAAACTTGAGTCGATTATGTATTTCCACTGTATTCTTTCAAATAGCCATTTGTTGACATTTGAAAGAAGCCAAAATTACTCTATTTGATGACGAAAGCTCGCCATAAGCGGGTGGTGGGGGCGTATGGGGGGTGGGGATGTTATTTGGAAAAAAGAAAAGAAAAGCTTATTGAATAGATAATTACTTTCTTTTCTCATACTGAAAGTAAGACAACAATAAAACGCAACCGTAGAAGGCACACGATTGCTGAGAAGCATTTACACAACATTACATTCATTTAGCGGATGCTGCTGTCTAAAGGTGGTGGTGTTCACAAGGTTAGTTAAAACATTGTGAGATTCATTCATTAATTCATTTTAACTCCGCTCTCTGGTCAGTACAGGTGCTGGTATGTTAATTTCTCTGAGATGTTGGGGAGAGTAAGTAAGAATAGGGCGGCCATTTCCTCCTGTTTATCGTGGGCAGCACTCTGGCAGCTGCATGTTGTATTTGTAATATAATAAAAATATGTTAACTGAGATCTATATTCTATATTCTAAATAGATTATACATCTATTTAATTTATGAAGTATAAATCGAACAGCGATTGAGTATAAACCAGCGTTTAATAAGCACAATGTGACAGCTGGATCTTAGATCAACATCGACGCACAGCGCTATCTATAGTATAGTGCTGGTATTTATTTGGTTCAGAAGAAACACTGCCCCCTGCTGGTTAAAAGCGCACCCGTTCCGGCAGCTGTTCTAATCTCGGAGCAGTTTTTATTGTTTGCTGGGACACTTGATGAAATGAAAATGAGATGAACAGACATAGTTCAGTCTACCCAGGTACATTTTTATTATTGATTTTGGACAGTTACTTAGCTGACACTTTTATCAAAAGCGATTTGCAGTTGATCCCACTTGCAGGCAGCAACCCCCCCGGGAGCAAGGTTAAGGATGCCTCGCTCAAGGGCCCAACAGCTGTGGCGATCTTATTGTAGCTATGCTGGGGCTTGAACCCCCAACTCTCTGGGGCTTGAACCCCCGACCTCCCGGGTCCCAGTCCTGCATGTTAGCCACTGTAGGCTGCTCCTACACAACCTACACAATTTTTGTTTTGACTCTTAAAACATTTGATTGATTGATTGATTGATTGATTGATTGATTGAATGAATGAATGCGGCGGCACAGATGGTGCAGTGGGTAGCACCGCCGCCTCACAGCAAGGAGGTCCTGGGTTCGAATCCCCGTCGGCCGGGGCCTCTCTGTGCGGAATTTGCATGTTCTCCCTGTGTTTGCGTGGGTTTCCTCCGGGTACTCTGGTTTCCTCCCACAGTTCAAAGACATGCAGGTTAGGCTGATTGGAGAGTCTAAATTGCCTGTGGGTATGAGTGTGTGAGTGGATGGTGTGTGTGCCCTGTGATGGACTGGCAACCTGTCCAGGGTGTATTCCTGCCTTTCACCCAATGTATGCTGGGATAGGCTCCAGCCCCCCAGCCCCCCTGCGACCCTGTTCAGGATAATGAATGAATGAATGCATTATTAAAGGTTACGGTTATGTTAGGTTATGGTTCATACATCAGCCTAGCTCCTCCCCCGCCATTCCAGTACCCTGCAGCACCTGGATATTTTCACCACATATGTGCACATGCAAGGAAAATAGGTCACATATTTACACACTGCTGTTGTCTTTCTTCACAGAGTATGAGTTTACATGTTTTCAGATTCCTTCACGAGCTGTGATCCAGTTACAGATCGATGCATTGTCCAAGGCTGGAAATCTGCCTGTAACACTGACACCACATTTATTTGTGTAAAATCATTGGCAAGTGTGACAGGGCGACAGGGCAACAGGGCGAGAGGGCAGAAGGGATGTTGCAAAACAAGTCCAAAGTGCGGCTGCTTGCAGAACAGTCTGAGGAGAAAGGGCAGTTTACCCTGTCCACTGATTAGAGGAGCTGACTCTCACCAAATCTACACATAGCTGTGGAGAGGTTTGGTAAGAATCCAGTAAGACATCATGTATATTAGGGTAGTTTAGAAGTTTTGTATTTCTGAGACAAAGGATGTTCCCTGCATGGTTGGTTGCACAAATGCTTCAGTAATGTTAGGATCCAACCATCTCACAACCATCTCTCAACCATCTCTCTCTCTCACTCCCTCCCTCTCCCTCTCTAACTCTCCCTTTCTCTCTCTCACTTTCTCCCTCTCCCTCAGCGCTCTGTATGCGTATGGGGAAGTCTAGCACACACATGCCCAGCGCCCTCAGGAAGGGAATGGCATAGTACCTAGTACATAGTACCCAGCAAGGCCAACTTTGGATAAAGGCACTATATACAGTTGAGGCCAAAATTATTAGCCCCCCTAGTGAAATCAGACAAAACCTTTGATTTCTCGATGGAAATGACCATTAACAACAAGTGTTTATAGTTTGTTTGTTTCCAAAATATCAAAGACAAAATGCCCACTAAATTTGATTAGAATATTTTATTGATGCGTTGCATTGATGAGTTGAAACAAGAAAAGGCAAAAAATGACACAGCCAAAATTATTAGCCTCCTGGCCATTAATGCAATTGCAAATTGTTCCAGCTGGTCCACATTGCGTGGTTTCCGAGCATGGACATTCACTTTGAGCACCCACCACAGATTCTCAATAGATCTGGGCTCTGTGCGGGCCACTCCAGGACCTTGGTTTTGGTGTCCTTTAAGAACTGTTGGACCAATTTTGGGGTATGCTTTGGATCATTGTCAGATTAAGAGCAGATTTCTTCATATTATCCCTAAAAATGTCAATATCATTTTCTTTTCTCATGATGCCATGCACCCAAACAAGGCTCCCTGTGCCTGAGGCTGCAAAACAGCCCCACAGCATGATGCTCCCACCACCATGTTTAACTGTGGGAACTGTGTTCTTAGGGTTGAAGGCCTCGCCCTTTCTTCGCCAAACATAAGCAACATCCATGTGCCCAAACAGTTCCAGTTTAGTCTCATCAGACCAAAGGACAGACTTCCAAAACTCTTTACCTTTCAAATGTTCACGGGCAAACCTCAGTCTGGCTCTGATGTGCCACTCTTTGAGTAAAGGGGTTCTTCTGGGACGATGGCCCTGAAGCCCACCACGATGAAGAGCCCTCACAACTGTGTTCCTAGAAACATTAACTCCAGAAGAGGCCAGGTCAGCAACAATCATCCGGGGCTTCTTGTAGACATCTGACTATTTCCCTCTCCAGAGTTCTTGAAATCTTGCACTTTCGACCACGCCCAGGTTTGTTTCTTACATAATTTGTCACCTTGTACTTAGCAATGATGCAATAATGGTACAACTGTTCTAGACACTGTAAAACGCTTGGAAATGGCAGTGTAGCCTTCCCCCTTATTATGAGCCTCCACTATCTTCTTTCTGAGCTCAAGACTGATTTCCTTTGTCTTTGGCATGGTGAGTAAGAGTAGTCCTTCTCAGTGTGTTCAAGTGCCCTGTTCTTTGGAGTCCCTTAAGTAAAGCTCAATGCTGATTGAATGCTCAGGTGTTGTTGGGAAGCTAATTGACTGCACAGGTGTGGTTTGAAAGCCTACTAAATAGCACTGGTGAATGTTTGATCATATCAAGTTTTAGCAACTGTAAAGGCCAACCACTTCCCACAGTCCAGACAGGCTTGGAGGGTCTAAATTGCCCCTAGTGAATGGTGTGTGAGTGTGTGTGTGTGTGTGTGTGTGTGTGTGAGTGAATGGTGTGTGTGAGTGGTGTGTAGGTGTGTGTGTGTGAATGGTGTGTGTGAATGGTGTGTAGGTGTGTGTGTGAATGGTGTGTAGGTGTGTGTGTGTGTGTGTGTGTGTGTGTGAGTGTGTGCGTGTGTGTGAGTGAATGGTGTGTGTGAATGGTGTGTAGGTGTGTGCGTGTGTGTGTGAGTGTGTGTGTGTATGTGTGTGTGTGTGTGTGTGTGTGTGAGTGAATGGTGTGTAGGTGTGTGTATGTGTGTGTGTGTGTGTGAGTGAATGGTGTGTGTGAATGGTATGTATGTAGGTGTGTGTGTGTGTGAATGGTGTGTGTGAATGGTGTGTAGGTGTGTGTGTGTGTGTGAGTGTGTGAGTGAATGGTGTGTGTGAATGGTGTGTAGGTGTGTGTGTGTGTGTGAGTGAATGGTGTGTGCGAATGGTGTGTAGGTGTGTGCGTGTGTGAGTGTGTGTGTGTGTGTGAGTGAATGGTGTGTAGGTGTGTGCGTGTGTGTGTGTGTGTGTGTGAGTGAATGGTGTGTGTGAATGGTGTGTAGGTGTGTGTGTGTGTGTGTGTGTGTGAGTGAATGGTGTGTGTGAATGGTGTGTAGGTGTGTGTGTGTGTGTGTGTGCGTGTGTAGGTGTGTGTGTGTGTGTGTGTGTGAGAGAGTGAATGGTGTGTGTGAATGGTGTGAGTATGAGTGTGAGTATTAGTATGTGTGAATGGTGTGACCTGACCAGGATCAGTGAGATTGATAATGGTGCATTTCCCAGTGAGGTTCCATCTTAAAACTTATATTTATTCACACTTTGGTGATGGTTATGTTTGGCCATTGTCCCCCCAGGCAGGCGTAGCCTATCGCCGGTGCCATACTTATTTTGCATTCAGAAAAGCTTTTTAACTCAATTATGTTCTTATGTTTATCTGAAGTCCTAAATGTCCACATCCTCAGGCTTTTGATTACTTACGTAAAACTAAAGACAAATCCGCTTCTCGCTAAAAGCCTGGAAACGGAGGTGGGCACCATAACCTGTGGAGTATTTTAGTTACCCCCACAAGTCTATCGGTGTCTCCGATTGGTCACTATGTACGAGTCAGGAATAGAGGCGGCCTCCGAACGGTGACGCGGCGCCTTGGCCAGGCGGACCGCAGGGTTGCGAAGCGCACACACTTTTGTCTTCGCTCAGCGAAATTAAAGAGCTTAAATATACGCATAGCTAATTACGGATACTACGACCGTGGCACAGTCCGTTTTTAAATTCTCCAATTCATTTATACGGTCCAAGAAACCGCTCAACGCTAGCAATTATGTTTGGCGACCTGCTCGACCGCTTTGAAAAGTTTCTGAACGAAAAGAACGCTGTAACGGACTGCTTGGGGAAGATCGAGGAGAAGACGGGAGTGCAAAAAAAGTTCATATTTTTCGGTAAGTTACCGGGTTTGCTGTCAGACGGACTGTTTTGTTTTGTGCCACTCAGTCTTAGAGCAGTGAATGCGCGAGCTGATTTGTAGAGACGTTAAGTAATGGTGTCCGGACCCACGCGCAAGGTTCGCCGATACCCTGCTGTCGCTGCTTCTAACACGTACTGACTGTTTAAGTTATCTGAGACGCAACATGTGGACTTTAAACATATTGGTATCAATGAGCTAAATGAAAAATTATAATAATAAAGAAAAGAAAAAAACGCAAAGAGCATAATGATAATTGTACGATCTTGCGATTCAACTGTTCAACTTTTCCCAGGTTAAAATAACACTGATATATAAATAATTCACTGATATCATGATGATTTACAAATATTGAAAACAGAAGGCCATACTACCGTGTTTTATATTGGTTATAAAATATGAGGCGTCCACCGTAAAAATGTATTTTATTAATTTTTTAAACAACGAAATATGTGACAAAACAAGAATACAACAAATTGCGAGACGAATCACAAGTATGCTTAAATGAACGCATAGTTATCCTATAACTCTAAACTTGACAAAGGCTGTTATGTATTCGACCCTTCCTTAATGACATGTGATATATGTCGTGTGTGAGCTATGGGGTGTATGCGGTTCATGTTGCTGCTGCCAGATCGGCGTTAGGATCTAGAGTAATTCGCACCCTGCTTAACGTTTAGAGCGACAAAACGAGCGCGATTTCTGCCTAGTTTTATATCCAGACAGGGTTGTACGATGCACACGGTAGGCATATATATGATATGTATACCTGCTAGTGTATAAAAAATAGCTTCTTGTTAGGGCACACATTTGTTCGGCAGATTTTGGACAAACACACTTGTAATGATGACAACTGATGGAGTGTGGCGCTCGCGAGGAGGATGGGGAAGTATCCTGTTATCTTTTATTCGGCCGACACAAAAACTTCTGCTTTTATAACCCCCGCAGGCACGACAGGTGCATGCAAACTCAATACAAATTGAGAAAAATCTCTCGCTCTCCGCTGTTGCGACATATAACGAAATCCCGAAGACATGGCGCAACGTTACGCAGTGCAGTCGGTATGATAAAAAAATAAAAAAGTCCGTAATGTCAATAGCGTACTTTCCATTCCTGACTGTTTCTGCTTTTTCGTCCTGTTCTTTATTCTTCTTTCGTTCTTCTTCTGTCTCACGGTTGGCCTGCTTTATTCTCTCGCGCTTACGTGAAATGACAGAGGTCACCGGGTACGGGGGGCTTGGAGGGCCGTGATGATGCGGCAGATCAGGATGTTGTTGCCCTCCTGCCCGTGGTCACGATTCCTTGGGTGCCAGCAGCTGGTGCTGGGGGGTATTTTTAACACGGTAACAGGGCCCAGTAGATCCCATTTCTGTGTGAAGGGCGGGGGCCTGGTCTACATCCCTGCAGATTCCTCCTCTCTGCTGGGTTAGGGATCCACAGCGTGTCTGGTGTCTTCCGCGTGTAGGGTAGACTTTCTGCTCCGTCCAAGTGCTGTTCAGTGCATCACTTACACCCTGCTCTGACCACTGCTCCACACTGCTGCTCTGACCACTGCTCCACACTGCTGCTCTGACCACTGCTCCACACTGCTGCTCTGACCACTGCTCCACACTGCTGCTCCACACTGCTGCTCTGACCACTGCTCCACACTGCTGCTCTGACCACTGCTCCACACTGCTGCTCCACACTGCTGCTCTGACCACTGCTCCACACTGCTGCTCTGACCACTGCTCCACACTGCTGCTCTGACCACTGCTCCACACTGCTGCTCTGACCACTGCTCCACACTGCTGCTCTGACCACTGCTCCACACTGCTGCTCTGACCACTGCTCCACACTGCTGCCCTGACCACTGCTCCACACTGCTGCTCCACACTGCTGCTCTGACCACTGCTCCACACTGCTGCTCTGACCACTGCTCCTGTTTCATGCTGTCTTGTACAGGCCTTTACTGAATGAATGGTTGATGTTGATGCCTTTTAAGCGCATTTGCAGACAGCCCTCAGTGTGCTCCTGCTGTTGGTGAATCTCAGCAGAGATTGTGAATAGACTGTGACACACATGTGTAACATGATGTGTGTAGGGCACTGGACGGATCGAGTGGGAGTGGAAAGTGCACATGACTGGGACACAGATGGTTGGTGGTTCGAGCCCTCCTGTCGTGGCCCTCGAGCAGAGTGCAGAGGAGGAAAAATGTTAAAATATTGATTATTATTCTGCATATTTCGCCCTGCCGTGCTGCAGCTACACCCACTTGCCTGATGCCATGATTTTCTTACGCAAACATGGCCCTCGCTGGCTCACTCTTCTGCAAGTAAAACCCATTCTGGTTGTCTACTGGCTGTCTACTGGCTGTCTACTGGCTGTCTCCTGCTGTCTCCTGGCACAATCAGGGTGTATTCGGGATGTGTATTCGTGGGAGGGTGGGGGAGGGTGTGGGAGGGTGGGAGGGTGGGGGAGGGTGGGGGAGGGTGGGGGGTGGGAATGTTTCACGCCTGTGGGGGCCGGGGCCACCTTCTCACAGCTCTGTGAGAGATTCTCCTGTGGGCCCCCGCGAGACCGGGAGAGACCGGGAGAGACCGGGAGAGACCGGGGGAGACCGGGGGAGACCGGGGGAGACCGGGAGAGACCGGGGGAGACCGGGAGAGACCGGGAGAGACCGGGGGAGACCGGGGGAGACCGGGGGAGACCGGGAGAGACCGGGGGAGACCGGGGGAGACCGGGAGAGACCGGGGTTGCTACAGGGCGCCTCATCTTCTTGTTTTCTGTTGTCTCTCCCGCGAAAGTGTCGAGGAAAAGAAGTGGAACTATGTGATGGGAATGATTTCTGGTTTATAAGTAGCCTCACTAAGAGTCTTGGGGGGAAGAGCCCTTATCCCATAAAGGTGTGAGGTCACAAATATCCATTAGAATGCAGAGAAATAGGTAGAAAGATCATCAGATGGATGAAATGGTCATCAAAAATGTACTCTTTGGAAAATATCTGGGCTACATGGTTAAGGTACATGACTGGTTGGTTGTTCAAGCCCCGGTGATTTGGGTTTGCCCAGGGGTGCTGATGTGGCTGATTCAGCCGGTCTGTGTGTGCTCTGTGTTTGCCCAGGGGCGCTGGCTGTGATTGGTGTGTATCTGATCTTCGGCTACGGTGCCTCGCTCCTCTGCAACCTGATTGGCTTCGCGTATCCGGCTTTCGTCTCGTGAGTATTACCGCAAACACCGCCCGGCTCCTCCCAGGTTTGTTCCTGTCTCCTTTCACAAAGGGCATTGTTACAAAGCAGCTTTACAGAGACCCAGACCTGGACATTGCGTGGACATTGCCAAGGCTGCCAAATATAAAAACTAACAGTTTACACTTATAGCCATGTTGTTCTATGGCTGACACCAGGAGCTGATACTTCAGCCTCTTCTAGGCTAAAATCAAATGTACCACCAACCTCTAAAATGGACACCTCTCCGCTTTCCATTATCAACAACAACACGCACACACACATAGGAACAGAGACACACACACGCGCACACACACACACACACACACAGCTTAAGTTTAGTAAGCTGTTCCTGGCTTCATTTCAGGAACCGTATCCGACAGATATTTTAGGTCCTCAGCAGCCTGGTAGCGCAGTATGTACATGAGGAATGTCCCTTTAGGCAGCCAGCAGAACATGTATATGTGAGAGATGTCCCTTTAGAGCAGGGCTGCCCAACCCTGTTCCTGCAGATCTGCCATCCTGTAGATGTTCATTTCAACACTAATGTGGCACACCTGATTCTAGTAATTAGCAGCTCAGTAAGATCTCTAGCCGTTGACTAAGGTGTGTGCGTGAAAACCTACAGGACAGTAGATCTCCAGGAACAGGGTTGGGCAGCCCTGCTCTAGTTGTTGAATGAGGTGTGGCTTTGTTCGGGTTGGAGTGAAAACCTACAGGGCAGTAGATCGCCCTGCACTAGACTCAATATGTACACGAGGCAGGGCACGAATAAATACATGTTCTAATTGGGATGCAAGAGAGCTGTGAGGGATGTCCTGTTTAACTGTAACATGTTAGGGGCTCGATACAGCATTTTATTTTGAGGGATGTCCCTTTATGCTGTAAGACGAATATATGTGCCAGTCATGTCCTTTAAGATCTCTCGGTGGATGTTTCCATAAAGCATTACATTACATTTACATTTTAGTCATTTGGCAGACGCTTTTAATCCAAAGCAACTTACAAGTGCATAGGTTCTTCCACAAGTTAAAGAAACACATCCATAACTAGTAAAATACACAAGTGCTGTTCTAAACATACAGTCATCATAAGTGCAATGACATTTTTAATTTGGGGGGTTAGACAAAAGGGATAGGGATATCAGAAAGGGGGGGGGATCAGGAGGGAGGACTAAGGTACAGTTTGAAAAGGTGGGTTTTGAGTCTGCGTCGAAATAGGGGGAGGGATTCTGCTGTTCTGACAGTGGTAGGCAAGTCATTCCACCACTGAGGAATCAGAACAGAAAACAGGCGTAAACGTGCAGCTCGACCGCCAGGTGCCCGTAGAGAGGGAATCGTAAGGCGACCAGAGCTGGCAGACCGGAGTGGTCTTGCTGGGGAGTAGGGAGTGATTAAGGATTGTATGTAAGGTGGGGCAGTCCCCTTAGCAGCCTGAAATGCCAACACTAGGGCCTTGAAATGGATGTGTGCGGCAATAGGAAGCCAGTGGAGGCCAATGAGAAGCGGGGTGACATGAGCCGACCTGGGCTGACTGGTGATCAGGCGGGCTGCAGCATTCTGGACCAGCTGGAGGGGCTTGATGGCACACGCTGGGAGAACGGCTAGGGCCTGGACTAGGAGCTGGGTGGCTTTGTCCGTCAGGAGATGACGGATACGGCGAATATTGTAGAGGAAAAGCATGTCCTTGAAGGTGGTTGGCTGCAGGTTGTTTAAGGGCTGTTTGAGGGTTGTTTGAGGGTTGTTTGAGGGTTGTTTGAGGGCTGTTTGAGGGCTGTTTGAGGGCTGTTTGAGGGTTGTTTGAGGGTTGTTTGAGGGCCGTTTGAGGGCCGTTTGAGGGCCGTTTGAGGGCCGTTTGAGGGTTGATTGAGGGTTGTCTTCCTCGCACAGCATCAAAGCCATCGAGAGCTCCAATAAGGACGATGATACAAAATGGCTGACCTACTGGGTGGTGTACGGCCTCTTCAACCTGGCTGAGTTTTTCTCCGACATCTTCCTCTTCTGGTTCCCCTTCTACTACATAGCAAAGGTATGCCCTCTCTCTCTCTCTCCCTTTCCTGTGCTCTCTCCCTCTCTCCTGTTCTCTCTCTCCCTGTCTCCCCCTCTCTCTCCTGTTCTCTCTCCCTCTCTCTCTCCCTGTCTCCGTCTCTCTTTCTCCTGTTCTCTCTCTCCCTCTCTCCTGTTCTCTCTCTCCCTCTCTCTCCCTCTCCTGTTCTCTCTCTCCTTCCCTCATTGCTCTTATTAGCAGTATTGCTCAAAGTTCTCCCTTAAAATCAACACAGCAATATGAGGTTCATCTCACTCCCTCCTCTTCCCCCTCCTCCTCTCTCCCCCTCTCTCCCCCTCTCTCTTTCCTCCTCTCTCCCCCTCTCTCTCTCCCCCTCTCCTCAGTGTGTGTTCTTGCTGTGGTGCATGGCTCCACCTTACTCTCTCTCCCCTCTCCCCAGTGTGTGTTCTTGCTGTGGTGCATGGCTCCACCTTACTCTCTCTCCCCTCTCCCCAGTGTGTGTTCTTGCTGTGGTGCATGGCTCCACCTTACTCTCTCTCCCCTCTCCCCAGTGTGTGTTCTTGCTGTGGTGCATGGCTCCGGTCTCCTGGAACGGGTCTCATGTGGTGTACCATCGTGCCATTCGGCCCTTCTTCCTGGAGCACCAGGCCGCCCTGGACACCGTGGTGAACGACCTCAGCAACAAGGCCAAGGACATGGGCAAAGAAGGTGCTGCTCCCTGGGGTGTGGCCGGGGTCGCTGAGGGCCAGTTATGTAATTATGTGAGGGTAAATGAGGCAGTCAACACTTGTGAACAAAACTGGCCAAACTGGAGACAGGAAGCAGGTTGTGCGTATACACACACATCAGCACACACACTGGAGTGCAGTGTGCTCTCTTGGCTCCGGCAGATTCAGCCCAAGGAATTAGTCTTTTCAGCACTTAAAGGGATTTCCCAATTTTTTTGTTTATTAATGATGTCTCCGCACACTGCTACCAACCCGGTCTGGGTTAAACAGGTTGTGATGTGGCTCCCTTTATTGACATGGGGTGTTGACTTTAGGCCCTCTCCCTGGTTTATGACCGGGTGGGGTGGGGTGGGGTGGGGTGGGGTGGGGGGGGTGGGTGGGTGTGTGTTTTGGGCGTGTCCACTGCTGGCTGTACTGTGTATTGATGTCCGGAACGTTCTGTGTACTGCTGTTGTTTTGGAGGTTGCTCATTAAGCATAAGATTTATGTCAAACTACAGACAAAATGATAATATTAATACATTTGGAGAGCAACATTGACCCTTGAATATTGAATGTTGAATCTTTCTCTGCTCCCATTGTAGAATCTGTTTACACTCACCTGGGTGACAGCCACAGAATTCTAAATTGATTATTTTAGAGGTTTGCTGCTGCTTCCTGTTTTTATTTAGAATTATTTAATAAACCCCCAAAACATTTCTACTAATAATAAAAAACAAAAAACAATTACAATTAAACTCCAGCAGCCTGCTCTGCCCGAGCCGTGTGGAGTGGGAAGTGAGGCGTCGGGTTAAGGGCAGGCAGCGGGAGGTGGGGCTGGGGCGGTGGGCGCTGTTTCAGCCTGGGAGGCAGGCTGACTGGGGCGATGGGCGCTGTTTCAGCCTGGGAGGCATGCTGACTGGGCGGTGGGTGCTGTTTCAGCCTGGGAGGCATGCTGACTGGGGGATGGGCGCTGTTTCAGCCTGGGAGGCAGGCTGACGGGGCGGTGGGCACTGTTTCAGCCTGGGAGGCATGCTGACTGGGCGGTGGGTGCTGTTTCAGCCTGGGAGGCAGGCTGACGGGGGGCGGTGGGCGCTGTTTCAGCCTGGGAGGCAGGCTGACTGGGGGGTGGGCGCTGTTTCAGCCTGGGAGGCATGCTGACTGGGCGGTGGGCGCTGTTTCAGCCTGGGAGGCAGGCTGACTGGGGGCGATGGGCGCTGTTTCAGCCTGGGAGGCAGGCTGACTGGGCGATGGGCGCTGTTTCAGCCTGGGAGGCATGCTGACTGGGGGGTGGGCGCTGTTTCAGCCTGGGAGGCATGCTGACTGGGGGATGGGCGCTGTTTCAGCCTGGGAGGCATGCTGACTGGGGGCGATGGGCGCTGTTTCAGCCTGGGAGGCATGCTGACGGGGCGGTGGGCGCTGTTTCAGCCTGGGAGGCAGGCTGACTGGGGGGTGGGTGCTGTTTCAGCCTGGGAGGCAGGCTGACGGGGCGGTGGGTGCTGTTTCAGCCTGGGAGGCAGGCTGACTGGGGGCGATGGGCCCTGTTTCAGCCTGGGAGGCATGCTGACGGGGCGATGGGTGCTGTTTCAGCCTGGGAGGCAGGCTGACGGGGCGGTGGGCACTGTTTCAGCCTGGGAGGCATGCTGACTGGGGGGTGGGCGCTGTTTCAGCCTGGGAGGCAGGCTGACTGGGGGGTGGGCGCTGTTTCAGCCTGGGAGGCATGCTGACTGGGCGGTGGGCGCTGTTTCAGCCTGGGAGGCATGCTGACTGGGGGGTGGGCGCTGTTTCAGCCTGGGAGGCAGGCTGACTGGGGGCGGTGGGCACTGTTTCAGCCTGGGAGGCATGCTGACTGGGGGGTGGGCGCTGTTTCAGCCTGGGAGGCATGCTGACGGGGCGGTGGGTGCTGTTTCAGCCTGGGAGGCATGCTGACTGGGGGATGGGCGCTGTTTCAGCCTGGGAGGCAGGCTGACTGGGGCGGTGGGCGCTGTTTCAGCCTGGGAGGCATGCTGACTGGGCGGTGGGCACTGTTTCAGCCTGGGAGGCAGGCTGACTGGGGGGTGGGTGCTGTTTCAGCCTGGGAGGCATGCTGACGGGGCGGTGGGCGCTGTTTCAGCCTGGGAGGCAGGCTGACTGGGGGGTGGGCGCTGTTTCAGCCTGGGAGGCATGCTGACTGGGGGCGGTGGGCGCTGTTTCAGCCTGGGAGGCAGGCTGACTGGGGGGTGGGCGCTGTTTCAGCCTGGGAGGCAGGCTGACTGGGGGCGGTGGGCGCTGTTTCAGCCTGGGAGGCAGGCTGACTGGGGGCGGTGGGCGCTGTTTCAGCCTGGGAGGCAGGCTGACTGGGGGGTGGGTGCTGTTTCAGCCTGGGAGGCAGGCTGACTGGGGGGTGGGCGCTGTTTCAGCCTGGGAGGCAGGCTGACTGGGGGGTGGGCGCTGTTTCAGCCTGGGAGGCAGGCTGACTGGGGGGTGGGCGCTGTTTCAGCCTGGGAGGCAGGCTGACTGGGGGGTGGGCGCTGTTTCAGCCTGGGAGGCAGGCTGACTGGGGGGTGGGCGCTGTTTCAGCCTGGGAGGCAGGCTGACTGGGCGATGGGCGCTGTTTCAGCCTGGGAGGCAGGCTGACTGGGGGCGGTGGGCGCTGTTTCAGCCTGGGAGGCAGGCTGACTGGGGGCGATGGGTGCTGTTTCAGCCTGGGAGGCAGGCTGACTGGGGGGTGGGCGCTGTTTCAGCCTGGGAGGCATGCTGACTGGGGGCGGTGGGCGCTGTTTCAGCCTGGGAGGCATGCTGACGGGGCGGTGGGCGCTGTTTCAGCCTGGGAGGCAGGCTGACTGGGGGGTGGGCGCTGTTTCAGCCTGGGAGGCATGCTGACTTGTTCTGGCGAGTTTTAACTTCGGCCTGGCTGTCAGACAAGTCGGTCGAGGAGCAGAGCAGGAGTATCATTTCAGGATAAAGATCAGCTGGTTAAAGTTTTCGTTTAAGCAGGCTGCTCCTGATCCCTGTCTCTTTCTGCCTAAAGGAAGTTTCTCGTTAAAACGTGGAGCTCCATAATGCACGTCTTTACCAGTCTCTGGAGCAGCGCCTCGTGACTGTGCAACTTAACATTCTCATGACTGGGACACATTCCTTCCACGTATCACCTCATGACTGACACCCTTTATTTAAGTGGAGCTTTCTTTATAAAAATAAAAGCTTATTCTCACCAATAATTACATAACTTTTTATTTGTGTCACATTTTAGGGAAGATTTAATCTTGGTACAGGTTTTTTTTTTACGATTCTTTTTTACCATGTACCATTAAGCGAAATTGTATTCTTTTTCTGTTTTTTTAAAATTATTTTAGTTTTCTCTGTGGTACACAATTCAAGTTGTGTTCTTTAAATTTAGCTTTATTTTAATGAGCTAATTTGTCCTTATTTCATTATAGCCTTATTATTTTTGTAATTGTAGCTTTCTCCTTTATATAAGTGAAATGAATAGCTTTGTCATTTATTTTAAAGAATAAGTGTGTCATTACATACTGTACTCTTCCAGCAGCTGTAGAGTGTTAAAATAAACCTCTCATTCCCCCCCCCCACACCCCCCCCCCCCCCCCCACACCTCTACACACACACACACACACACACACCTCTACACACACACACACACACCCCACATCTCTACACACACACACACACACCCCACACACACACTCACACCCCCCCCACACCTCTACACACACATGCACACACACACACCCCACACCTCTACACACACACACACACACACACACCCCACACCTCCACACACACACACACACCCCACACCTCTACACACACACACACACACACACACCCCACACCTCTACACACACACACACACACACCCCACACCTCCACACACACACACACACACACACCCCACACCTCCACACACACACACACACCCCACACCTCCACACACACACACACACACACACACCCCACACCTCTACACACACACACACACACACCCCACACCTCTACACACACACACACACACACACCCCACACCTCCACACACACAGACACACCCCACACCTCTACACACACACACTCACCCTCATACACACACACACACACCCCACACCTCTACACACACACACACCTCTACACACTCACACACACCCCTACCCCCCTCCTGCATTTTTTAAAGCCTTTTTTTATTCCTGTTTGCAGCTGCCAAAATGGTCCTGTCTCACGAGAAGTCCCAGTGAACGGTGGAAAACCCGGAAAACTGACGAATGGAACCCCCCCCCCCCACCTGCACAATTTTATCGACGCTATCCCTCAGCTTTTCCTCCTCAGTCTTTAGCTAATGAAACTGCTCTCGGGAACCCTCAGACTCAGGTTTACAAACCTACAGGACTTCATAATCTATTTTATTTTTTGCTTATTGTCACCGGGCAGCTCCCCGGAGCTCAGTGATGGGAGCAGGGCCCAGGACTCGCCCAGAAAGGGGGAACGATTCCTGGCTGTGAAATGCCTCAGGAAGGCTCAGTAAGGTTCCAGGCAGAGCCAGGCGCTCTCCTTCCCTCAGTGATGCCCGGAAGTCAGCAGCTGGCGCTAGACAACTTAACAGCGACAGACTTGTGAACTAGCAAGCTCAAGCTCAGCACTGTGGGTAAAGATAGGATTGATGAAAGTTCATTCAACCCATCATCCGTGGTGAAGCGCAGCTGAACCTGCTGCCTTCCGGGCGTCGGCGAGGGAAGGAGAGTGCCACGGGCTACCTCAAAGCAGAGAACTTTGCTGGTGAAGTGCATTGTGGGATCACGTGTGTGCTCTGTGTCCACTGAGCAGCTACCACAGAGGAAGAAAGATCAGATTCATGGACTTGATGGAAAACTTAACTGGATTATTATTTTTTTTTTTAAGACTGCTAAGTAGGTGATTTTAAACTCTGTCATGAGTTCTACATAAAAACAGCAAATAGTAATTTAATGTGATACAGTGAGAGTGCTGAAGCGTTGGGGCTGTACTGCATATTTCGTTTTTGTTATGGATTTTTCCTTAATTTTCTAATATATATATATATATATATATATATATATATATATGAAAGAGAGAGAGAGAGAATCACTTTTAATAAAATTCCTTTTAATGCTAATTAGATGAAAACAGTGTGTCTTTTATTTCTTGCCCCCTCCGTGTGAGACTTGTTACCCGGCTCCTCTCAGAGACGGTGTTTCTGACCGCCGTTCAGCTCCCCCCCAAAAAACACACCAAAAACAAGCAGGCCTGGAACATTACAATGAGGTCGCAATTCCACAAAGCACAACAAATAAATGTATATATCTATTTCAGCCCCAACTCACGGAAATACATAATCAGCTCCATGTGTGTATCAGCACATAATACTGAAATATAAAGGGTTGTTACACTTCGCAGATACACAGTGCAAATAATGTATTTACATGGCAGTTTCTGCCCCCTGGTGGGCATTGGGGGTAAAAATTAAACGGATACAGTTGACCACGCTGCTTTTGAACGGTTGAATAGTTTGAAATGGTAAACCGAGATTGACCTCCGTGGAAAGGACAGTTGACTACTAGTTTTCGAGGAACTGACACCTAGAACCTCAGGTATGTGTGACAATCGTCTGAAGGAGTTACGACAGTTTCTCTGTAGTCCAGAGACAGTAACGTAGGTGTCTCCTGCTCTTTCAAGAACGATGTTTTTGCGTGAAAAGCATAGTGAGCTGGACTGGTTTTTACGCGGCTGAAGTGCTGGACAGTTTCCAACAAGGTTATTCCCTCCAAGACTCCGTTGCTTGACTGCTGACTAAATTCAGTTAAAGCGGCAAATACAAAATGCACTCAATATTACCTGTTAATATCCTACTGTCATTACATTTTTAACATGTTTTTTTAATTTTTTTATTTTATTTATTATCATCATTATTTAACTGAAGTTCATTATGGTTTTAGAGGCCAAACACAATAAACACACACAGCATACGATAACACAGCAGTCTACAGTTCTTTTTTTTCTTTTTTTCATCGGACAAATTAACACAGTCACAAAGCTAATTCAAGAACGACCACTGGAATGCTATTTGAAAGGGAGGCATCCACTGTTATTAGTATATTTCGTCTTTCATTTGATGAATTGGGAGTGTCTTTATTCGGGCATACACCCGTAGTCCAGGCGGGGCAGAAGTACCGAGTGCTCTTGTCCAGAGAAGTTCGGCGGTGTTGGTCGTTCGGTTTCAGGTTGAGAAAAGACTGCAGGTAACGGATTCAGAGAATTGACATGACGCTGCTAAAGCCAGCGGCTGCATTGATGCCACACACAGGTGAGAGGGTACGCTGAGCTGACACCACACGTGTTTAATAATACATACAATTAAGTGCTGCGCGCCTTCCATCCAGTACTGGAAATGTTTGAGGCAGAATTAATGTTTTGTGTGTGTGTGTGTGTGTGTTTGTGTTTCAATACCCTACCAGCTTTGACTAGCCACAGACCAGCTAGAAGTGTTGAAAATACAGCTTAAGCCAGTTTAGCATCCCAACTGGTCTTAGCAGGGCGGTCAGGCCTTAAATGGTTTCTACAGTCACAATAAAATTCAATATTTTGAATTACAGGCTACCGGTAAGTAGCGTGCTGTGAGCACACCAATCCCCCACCCTCCAGGCCTCTGCCGTGGTTGTTTGCACATCGTTTTCTCTCAGCTTTCTCCTGTGGGCAAGTAGCCTATATCCTGTAACATGAGGAGCTAACTTGTTTACTTTTCCTTGTTAGCACAATAGGCTACTTCAAACACATCGAACAGAGGAAAAGTAAACCGTTTGTGCAGTTATAAAAAAGTAGAAAAGAAGTGCAGCGCCTGCAGCCGTGAGCGTTCCTCAGAGGTTCCCCGTTGGTTGACAGAGTAACCGTTGCCGTTGAGTAACCTCCTTTCAGTCATGGCAGATTGAAGCATTTCCACTTTAAGCTTTTAGCTGAAAAGTCAGTCAGGAAAGTTGACGCAAGGTTTCATATTTTCTCGCTGAACACATGATTGAAGGATGCATTTGAGCGCAAATAGCCATTAAGGACTGTCCTTGAGGACGGACAGACTCCTGAACTCAGAGAAATGAACACATTTGAAATGTAAGACTCCAGAGGTAATGTCAGACAGCAGAATATCCTGAGTGAAAAAGCATTGGGTGGTATGAGGATACCTTGAGATCTGAGTATGTAGAGCATGTATGCGTTTTCTGTGTGTGTGTGTGTGTGTGTGTGAGTGTGTGTGTGTTTTACATGCTTCACTGAGCCGGGAGCTCCTCCTCTTGTGCCTCGCTGAGTTTTGGGGGTCTTGTCGGGGCATCCTGTGGACCGGAGGGCGCAGGGCTGGGCGTGTAGTTGAAGGGCGTGACTCTGACGGCCTGGCTGGGGCAGCTCTGGCGGAAGTGGCCCACGCCGCCGCCCCCCCCGCTGTGCCCCTCTGCGGGCAGCGAGGGGGGGGGTTTGGCGCTGTGGGGGCCCCCACTCCTCATCTTAGTGGCCGGGTTCCCCTCCCGGGTCGGGGAGGTGCTGGAGGTGGTCCTGCTGGAGAAGTCGTCGGTCTGCACGGTGGCGTCGCTCGTCCGGCGCGGCGGTATCGGCGGTATCGGCGAGTTCTTCCCCTCGGGCGATGGCACCAGGGGCAGCGCGTTAGAGGGCAGCGTGCTCCTCAGGATGTGAGGCACATCCTCATCCCGGATCCTCCTCCAGGTGACCCCGCTCTTCGCCACGCCCCCGCGGGCCACGCCCGCGCGGGCCACACCCCCAGCCTCGCTCTTGGCCCTCCCGCTGGAGTCGGAGGAGGACGAGCGCATGGAGGAGCGGCTCGCCGTGCGGTTCAGGGCGTTGATGGCCGGGGACGACGAGTAACGCTTGAACGTCTCGCTGTTCCGTGGCCTGCCCAGTCCGGTGGTGGAGGAGGCGACTCCGCCCTTCTGGGGCGCCCGGCTTGGGCTCTCCGACCCAGCTCTTCGGGCCGGGCGGCCCACTGAAAGGTCTCGGTCGCTGCCAGAACTGGCCCTGGTCATCGATGGGCTCTGTCCCAGCAGCCTCTGCTTCTGCCCTAGTCCCGCCCCCTGCCCTCGGCTCAGGCCTCTTCCCTGCACAGTGTCCTTCAGCTCCTGGCAGCGGGACGAGCAGAGGAACACGGCGGGGGCTACAGGCCGCACCCTGCGGGGCGACGCGCACTGAGACGTGGGCACCGACCGTGACCCTCCGCCCCCCATCGCTTCCCTCCTGGACACGCGGGGCGGGGTCTCCTTGATGAAGGTCAGCTGCCGCAGGAAGCCGCTGCGATCCGAGTTGTGAGCGGGACCACGTCCGGAGCGGTTTGGCGGGTTAAGGCGGTTGCCGGCGGACAGAGGTTGCCTGCCACGGACAGCTGGTGACCTTTGCTGGCCGCCGATGCTGGATGGCTCACTGGTGACCAGGGGGGAGATGGTTCTGGAAGGCGGTTTAGGTAGATTCTGCATGAATGGGATACGAACTGGCGATTTGTGAGTCTTCTTGGGCTCTGGGGGCCTGGGTGTGGCAGCTCTCTGGGTAGATGGTGGCGAGATGGCCTCCTTGCGACCCCTGCATGGACTGCTGACTGCTCCTCTTACTGCTCCACATTTTTGGGCAGGTTTCTCCGGCGACAAGGGAGAGCTGGACTTCTTCTGGGGCCGCTTTAGCGGGGTGGAGCTCTGGGACGAGGTGGAACCAGAGGACGAGCTCTTGGGGATTCGTGCAGGGGGTGTGGAGCTGCGTTTCGGCAAGTAGAATTCGGGCTGCTGATCGCCAGGCTGTGCCAGCCTGTGCAAGCTCTTGGACCGGTGCTGAGCCAAGCTCGGGTTTTTCGCTGGCGGCACTTTGGTTGGGGGTGGCCTCTGCGAGATGGACTCCTTCTTGGGGGTGTAGATCACGGTCCTCCCCCTGAAGATCATGGGCATGTTCGGGACCGGCTTCCGCTGGGAGAAGTCCAGGGGCTTCCCGGCATTCCGGCCCTCTGGCATTTTCCCATTCCCTTTGTCTTTCCCGCCGGGTTTGGAGCGGAGGCTCAAGACGCCGGACATGAGGGAGAGCCCCGACTCGGACTCAGTCTCAGAGGAGGGCTCCTGGGACTGGGACACTGCCTGCAGGTGCATGACCACAGACCTCGCGCCCTCCTGGATGGCCCGCCACTCCACGCTATTGAGGTCCGAATCGGACGCCGTGTCCCCCTCGCTGCCCGGATCCTGGTCTGAATCCCAACTCCCGAAGGCGTTCTGTGCGGCTTCGCGCTCGGTCTTGGCCCTCTGCCTCTTCTCTGCCTTCTTTTTGCGGGCGGCTGCCAGCCGCTTCCTGTGTGCGGGCATCCCGGAGGTGATGCACTTCTGCAGCAGGTCGTCCTCCGAGTCCAGGCTGACGGAGCTCGGGGAGCTTTCCCGCTCATGACTGCGCTCACACAGGCCACGCCCACTGGAGTGTCTCACGGCCTCGTGGGCGTGGCCGGAGGTTGTGTGGTGCCTGTTCCGCACCCAGGTCTTGCTGTAGCCCTCCTCCAGGCTGGTGACGCTCAGCGATCTGAGGGACGAGCTGAGGGGTCGTCGGGGGGCGGTTTCCCCCCCGGCCCTTGCGTTCTTGCCCTTGCCTGGAAAGGCCCTGTTAGCCCCTTGGTTGATGTTAATCTGTTGTCTTTGGGCTGTCTCATTCCTGCCTCCCGTTTTTGGGTGTGGCATCCTCTCCTGGATCGCCACGGCCTCCTCCTCCTCCTGCACTTTGGTTAGATCTCCACAGGAGCAGCAGACGAGCTCGTGTCCAGGGGCTGCCGGGAGCCGCCGGCCGGGGGACTGGTACTGGAAGCTTCGCTGGGTGAATTCTCTTCGTACCCCCTTCTGATCTCTATCCCCTGGAACGTTCTGCTTGATGACGGGTAGCCCCAGTAGGGGCACAGCCCTTCCCCGGTTCTGCTCATGCCTTGGGGGGAGAAGATGGCCCTGCAGCCGAGCTCCGCCTCGAACGTGAGACGATGCCACCGCCGCCCTTTGCGCTGGCCCCACCCGTCTAAACGTCTTGTTCATTTGGTCGGACACCACAGGCGGCCGGCCCGCCGTTCTGGCGGGCCTGTGAAAGCGGGAGAAGGCCCGGAGCTCCTCGATCCGCTTCACGTCTGGATCCACTCCCGGCTCCTTGCCGGCGTAGCGGAGGGTCTCGTCACTCAGCGATGTGGTGCTGGAAATGTTCATGGGTGAGTCGCTGTAGGAGGAGTCGTCGTGGTAAGAGCCCCCCCTCTCAGGCTTCCCTGGCATGGGG
>NC_083764.1:67066963-67071963 GCF_963514075.1 Conger conger | reverse complement strand
TCAACCAATAAACCTCTCAATCATCAATCAACCTCTCAACCACTCAACCAATCAACCTCTCAACCACTCAACCAATCAACCTCTCAACCTCTCAACCAATCAACCTCTCAACCTCTCAACCTCTCAACCACTCAACCAATCAACCTCTCAACCACTCAACCAATCAACCTCTCAACCAATCAACCTCTCAACCTCTCAACCACTCAACCAATCAACCTCTCAACCAATCAACCTCTCAACCTCTCAACCTCTCAACCACTCAACCTCTCAACCACTCAACCACTCAACCTCTCAACCACTCAACCACTCAACCAATCAATAACTCAATCGTCAACCAATAAACCTCTCAATCAGTCAACCAATCAATAACTCAATCGTCAACCAATAAACCTCTCAATCATCAATCAACCTCTCAACCACTCAACCAATCAACCTCTCAACCACTCAACCAATCAACCTCTCAACCTCTCAACCAATCAACCTCTCAACCTCTCAACCTCTCAACCACTCAACCAATCAACCTCTCAACCACTCAACCACTCAACCAATCAACCTCTCAACCTCTCAACCTCTCAACCACTCAACCTCTCAACCACTCAACCACTCAACCTCTCAACCACTCAACCACTCAACCAATCAATAACTCAATCGTCAACCAATAAACCTCTCAATCAGTCAACCAATCAATAACTCAATCATCAACCAATAAACCTCTCAATCATCAATCAACCTCTCAACCACTCAACCAATCAACCAATCAATAACTCAATCGTCAACCAATAAACCTCTCAATCAGTCAACCAATCAATAACTCAATCGTCAACCAATAAACCTCTCAATCAAAAAAACTATAAATATCTCAATCAACGATTCAACCTCAAACAACACGCCCTCGGGATGGCATGTTCCCCACATTTAGGTTTGGGACCCCTGCTCTGGGTTTGGGGACCCCTGCTCTGTGTTTGGGACCCCTGCTCCGGGTTTGGGTTTGGGACCCCTGCTCTGCGTTTGGGACCCCCTGCTCTCCGTTTGGGGACCCCTGCTCTGCGTTTGGGACCCCTGCTCTGCGTTTGGGACCCCTGCTCTGGGTTTGGGTTTGGGACCCCTGCTCTGCGTTTGGGACCCCTGCCCTGCGTTTGGGGACCCCTGCGCTCCAGGTTCAGGTTACGTACCCAGCTCATTCATGGCCCGGCGGTACTCCTCCTGGAAGGACAGCTTCATGACGGCGCACATGGCCTGGCAGAGCTGCGGCTCGGGGGCCTCCGGGACGGCTGGGGGCAGTGGGACAAAATGGCCGACATTCTCACTCCACTGCTGAGAGTCAGCTGCCCCTCTGAACCACCCTGCGCTGCTGCATTACCCCCGAGTCTGGTGGCCAGCCGCACATTATGATTCATTCTGCTCATCACGGCTTCATTACATATATTACACACATATTTTATTAGTTTATTTGGCTTTCATCCAGGAGAAATCACCATTCAGATTTGTTGCCTCTTTTTCACTTAATAAGATAATTGCTCACATAACGTAACGCAATGACCAGCCCAGCACCTTATGAAGACTGGGAGTGTAATTGAGGGAGCCGCTGTGTCTCACAGGCGCTGAGCAGTTCCGTTAGGTCACACCCTCCCCCCTTTCCCCTTTCCCCTTCACCTGTGCTTTCTGCGGCCCCAGGTGAAAGTGTTCCCAGGTGGGTCTCGATCCAGTCCCAGCCGGTGTCGCAGTGGGTGCGGATCTGCTCCAGCACGTGCAGCACCCTCATCTCCCGCCGGGCCTGCCCCTCGTCGGGCTGCGAGTACACCACGTTGTGCAGGGCGGAGCCTGCCCGAGACCGCGCCTCCCGGCTGCTGGTCCCGCCCCCGGCCCCGCCCCCGGCCCCGCCCCCGGCCGGGCCGTCGTGCAGGATCTGCACCAGCAGGGGGACGCAGCCGGACTTGCGCATGGCCAGGCAGCTCTCCTGCGAGCTGGACATGGCCAGGAAGGTGCGGGACATCTCCTCCCGGTCCCGATTGGCCAGCATGGAGAGCAGCCAGAACACCATCTCCACCTGCGGGTTCACCCACAGCACAGCGCCTGGGTCATCCTCACAGATCCATGTTCGGTGGAGTATCGCAGGTGGAATATCGCAGGTGGAATATCGCAGGTGGAATGCTCCGTGTGTCTGAATGTGAAATGTGTACGTGAACGCGTAACTCACCTTGCTTCCTGACTCTCCAGCTGCTTCTGCTCCAGAACTGAGAGACATGCTTTCGGCTTCTGTCTTTCCATAGGAATTAGTCTGAGAGAGAGACTTTAACACCACATAGAGAGAGAGTGATGGAGAGAGAGAGAGAGAGACTTTAACACTGCATAGAGAGAGGGAGAGAGAGAGACCTGCTTTCAGATTCTGTCTTTCGATAGGAATTAGTCTGAGAGAGACATCAGTATATCATAGAGGGAGAGACATCAGTATATCATAGAGGGAGAGACATCAGTATATCATAAAGGGAGAGACATCAGTATATCATAGAGGGAGAGACATCAGTATATCATAGAGGGAGAGTCATCAGTATATCGAGGAGAACCCTCCCCCTGGCCCCGGGCCCCCCACCCACCTGTCACTCACCTGGCTCTCTGAGGGGGGGTCTTGTGCCTCCTGGAGTTTTTTCTCCAGCTGCTCCAATCGTGCCACTCGGATCTGCAATGGAGGCGACCAACAATCAATCGATTAACCATTCAACCAACTACTCATCAATTGGCCAATCAATCAATATAATGATCAATCAAAATATTTCATTTTAATAAAGTGAAGGAATATTGACAGACATGCGCACACACCCTCAAATCATGATTTCCGTACCATATTATGCAAAATATTATTCCAAACATGACTTTATTTTAAAATAACATTTAATATTTTATTCAGAGCCTGTCCTCACCTGGGTTCTCTGCACCATCTCATCGCTGGTTCCAAACCTCTCCTCCATCACCGAGCGCAGCTGCTGCACCTCAAACTCCAGCTGCTGGCCAATCAGGTCTATCTGCGCTGAGAACTACCACAGAGAGAGAGTTACACTGCACCTCAAACTCCAGCTGCTGGCCAATCAGAACTACCAGAGAGAGAGAGTTACACTGCTCCTCAAACTCCAGCTGCTGGCCAATCAGGTCTATCTGCGCTGAGAACTACCACAGAGAGAGAGTTACACTGCTCCTCAAACTCCAGCTGCTGGCCAATCAGAACTACCAGAGAGCGAGTTACTCACACACACACACACACATACACACACACACATACACACACACACACACACACACATACACACACACACACACACACACACACACACACATACACACACACACACACACACACATACACACACACACACACACACACACACACATACACACACACACACACATACACACACACACACACATACACACACACATACACACTCACACACATACACACACACACACACACACACACACACATACACACACACACACACATACACACACACACACACACACACACACACACACACACACACACATACACACACACATACACACACACACACACACACACACACACACACACACACACAAACACACACTCACTGTGTCAATGCGTGGCAGCTCAGCCAGTCGTCGTGACAACGCCTGCAACTGGGTGTAGTACCAGCATCTCTCTTTCTCCTCTCTCTCAATCTCCTTCAGCAACAGAGCCCTGAAACAGACAGCACAGCCTGAAACACACAGCACAACACAGCACAGCCTGAAACAGACAGCACAGCCTGAAACACACAGCACAGCCTGAAACACACAGCACAGCCTGAAACAGACAGCACAGCCTGAAACACACAGCACAACACAGCACAGCCTGAAACACACAGCACAGCCTGAAACACACAGCACAGCCTGAAACAGACAGCACAGCCTGAAACACACATCACAACACAGCACAGCCTGAAACACACATCACAACACAGCACAGCCTGAAACACACAGCACAGCCTGAAACACACAGCACAGCCTGAAACAGACAGCACAGCCTGAAACACACAGCACAGCCTGAAACACACAGCACAGCCTGAAACAGACAGCACAGCCTGAAACACACATCACAACACAGCACAGCCTGAAACACACATCACAACACAGCACAGCCTGAAACACACAGCACAGCCTGAAACACACAGCACAGCCTGAAACACACAGCACAGCCTGAAACACACAGCACAACACAGCACAGCCTGAAACACACATCACAGCCTGAAACACACAGCACAGCCTGAAACACACAGCACAGCCTGAAACACACAGCACAACACAGCACAGCCTGAAACACACAGCACAGCCTGAAACACACAGCACAACACAGCACAGCCTGAAACACACAGCACAACACAGCACAGCCTGAAACACACAGCACAACACAGCACAGCCTGAAACACACAGCACAGCCTGAAACAGACAGCACAGCCTGAAACACACATCACAACACAGCACAGCCTGAAACAGACAGCACAGCCTGAAACACACAGCACAGCCTGAAACAGACAGCACAGCCTGAAACAGACAGCACAGCCTGAAACACACAGCACAACAGTCAGCCTGAAACACACAGCACAGCCTGAAACACACAGCACAACACAGCACAGCCTGAAACACACAGCACAGCCTGAAACAGACAGCACAACACAGCACAGCCTGAAACACACAGCACAACACAGTCAGCCTGAAACAGACAGCACAGCCTGAAACACACAGCACAACACAGCACAGCCTGAAACACACAGCACAACAGAGTCAGCCTGAAACAGACAACACAGTCTCAAACCCACAGAACAGCAGTCAGCCTGTTTTGGGGTGCTCTGGTTTAGGGGTGTGCTAGTTTTGGAAGGGTTTTGGGGCCGCTGGTTTTGGGGTGTTCTGGTTTTGGGTCTTCTGGTTTTGGAGGGGTTTTGGGGGCACCGGTTTTGGGGTGTCCTGGTTTTGGGGGCACTAGTTTT
>NC_083764.1:67056963-67061963 GCF_963514075.1 Conger conger | reverse complement strand
ATCGATACAGCGTTACAAACACAGAGGAACTGCAGCCTCAGTGTCGGGTCTCAAATGACCCTCAGCGTTCTCTCGCTCTGTCTCTCAGGGGACACATCAATCAAAACACAGAGCCACTGCCACACACACCCAACACAGAGAGACACTGCCACACACACCCAACAGAGAGAGAGACACTGCACACACACTGCGCGCACGGGTAAAGAGACACTTCATTAGCACGCCGTTAAAGCCTGTGTCCGTTTACGCTCTCGCGCGTGCTGTATAAATGCAGTCCAATTTACAAAAACAAGCAAGATACTTCCTTACTTACTTACTTACTTACTGGTCACAGAAATACGAAGATTTCATGTTTTGATTGGAACATAGCCTGCCCCAATAGCATATGAGGTAAACGACGAGGAAAAACCCTCAAAAACGATATATATATATATATAAAATAACGTTTGTAAGTGTATATGTTTATTTATATTCCGTTATTAGGAACCTAATAAAGTGCTCACTGAGTGTATATATAAGAAGTGATGTAGCACTAGCACTAAACGCGCTTCAAACAGCAAACCGGAAACAGGCAGTTAATACTGACTAATCAGAGGACATTGGGCTGAAACACCTTTTTTTCCCCTAATACGATGCAGAATAAGTAATTCAATTTATAGGCACGACGTTGTATTTACAGCAAAATACACGAAAGCCTTTATTGCAACGCAGTACATTTTATCTAACCTGAGCTCTGTTATTTAAATAGCTCAGTTTGCGTATTGATAGATACATCTTTGCCATGGATATTTTCGCAGTATGAGTGCGGAAAACAAAGCTACATGTATCAACAATTTTGAATAACGGCAATTGAACTGTGCGCAAATAAATAGTTATATTCCTGTTTTACCTAATTGGGTAAAGTAGCTACACCTGATGGTACCAACCCGTCGTGACTTAATCACATTGTTAATCAAGGAAAAAGAATGAAAAAGGTCAAGACGAATAATTAAGTTTAAGGGGATATTTTCTGCCTCCTCGATTTTGTGCTCAGGAGCCCCGCTGTAGGAACATGACCGGGAAGGTCGGTGGTTCAAGCCTCGGTGTAGGAACATGACCGGGAAGGTCGGTGGTTCAAGCCTCGGTGTAGGAACATGACCGGGAAGGTCGGTGGTTCAAGCCCCGGTGTAGGAACATGACCGGGAAGGTCGGTGGTTCAAGCCCCGGTGTAGGAACATGACCGGGAAGGTCGGTGGTTCAAGCCTCGGTGTAGGAACATGACCAGGAAGGTCGGTGGTTCAAGCCCCGGTGTAGGAACATGACCGGGAAGGTCGGTGGTTCAAGCCCCGGTGTAGGAACATGACCGGGAAGGTCGGTGGTTCAAGCCCCGGTGTAGGAACATGACCAGGAAGGTCGGTGGTTCAAGCCCCAGTGTAGCCACGAAAAGATCCCTGCAGCTGGCGGACATGTGAAAGGCCCTGGATCGGCCCCTGCTTAGTCTAATAAACTGTAAGCCACTTTGGATAAAAGCATCGGCTAAAGCATCGGGCTGAAGCAATGAAATGGCACGCTCCGCAGAGCAGACAGCGGAAGGCCAGTCCGGCTGGAGGCGCTCTGGTGTGAGCCAAGACACCCTGAAAGGTGTCCCCAGTGCGCCCTCGTTGTCTTAAACTCACTCAGTTCAGATAAATCTTCTTTTCCTTTGTATGGTATTAATCTACTCCTATTGGAGGCCTAGCTGGCAGAGGATAATTCGCCTTGTTGACTTCTGTGTGTCTCTAATGGCAGCGAGACCCTGCCGTTCACATCAATATTTAACCAGGAGGCCATTTATGTATGCCTGCCCGCCTGCGTTTTTAAAAATATTATAAATGATGAGGAATATAGCCCATAGCGCAAATCTCAGGTAGCATGCACGCGAGAAACGACTACCTTCTGGATTAATTCGCACCTGAATGAACAGAGCGGCCATTATAAAGGCTGCATTAAGTCCAGGCAATGCGTGTCTCTTCAGCATAACAATTAAACAAATTACACCAGCTAATCAATAAAATCGCCATTTACCGTCGACGGAGACGCCGTGTGCTTTCACACTAGACCTTCTCCTCCATTGTGTGGAGCGCGGCCACGCGTCATCGCCGGACTCCCAGGGGTGGACGAACAGAAATGATGATATGTACCCAATTAAAAATGACCTACTTTGGACACCGAAGACGGGATCGATGTGCTACAATCGAGACTTCGATTAATGGCCACGAGCATAACAACACTCGAATGCGCAGCGTTTGTCGCGTCGTGTTGTTCTGCCATTCCGTGCTGATGGCAATCAACAGTAACGGAGGCTACGAGAGCAACAGTGCATATGTGCCTGGGTGCGAAACTGCGGCGCATAGGCTACGAAAGAGACATGTTATCCAAACATCTCATATTCTTCCACAAGACAAACACACGATAACGAAGCATCGTCTTTTCCGTAAATTCCGTCTTATATTCTACTGGTCTAAATGAGTGTATCCACCTTAAGGTGCTTTTAAAACGCTGATGTAGGCGAATTAATTGTGGGCAAAAATTAAACCATTCCCATGGAAACAAACAGAGGAGCACGCATGAAAATAATCATGAAACAATTTGTATTTTTATATGTCTACAATTAGCGCAGGACGCCCTTCCCCCATCTCAATGACGTTTTAGTACCTTACTAAAAAAGTAGTGCGCAAGACGTTTCACTGTCATCCCTTATGCGAAACACCATAACGTCAAACGCGAATTAAGGAACGTGTTTTTATCCGAATTGTAATCCAATGGAAGACACATATTTTAATTATACAGTGGGATGCGTGAAAGAAAATCAAGAAAATCACGGCCGACACCCGTGGCGCACTCCCACGTCAACACACAGGTAGACACACACTGATGCCTTGTTAACCTATTCATCAGCTCACATGCACATTAATGCGTTATTAATGAAACAGTCGAAAGCAAAATTGTATTAAAAATCATCAGTGGAATCTTACCGCATTTCCCAACAGCGTTGTTCGCGCAGGGCGTGGAGCCACAACCAGCGACAGTCTCTCTCTCGCTCTCTCTCTCTCTCTCTCTCTCTCTCTCTCTCTCTCTCTCTCTCTCTCTCTCGCGCTCTCACAAACGCACACGGCTCTCTCTCTCTTATTAACCCAGTCGTTCTTCTGTCTTGCCAGTAGAGGGCGTTAAGTAACGGATGGGGAAATGTTCGCGCCCTTCTTCGGCACACTGCAGTGGGATAAATATTGCTGGGACAGCTGCACGTACTAATGCACTTTCTGAGTTTTGTTCAATTCTAAATTTACTCAACACTGAAAATATCAATACCTTATACGTAACATATGAATGAATAGACGCATCACGCAGTCAACAACTTTTTCCATGAACTGTGACGTCAGCAGTGCCGTCTGAACCTATAATATATTTATATATATTAGATCAGCTGTGCTGTGTTCTGTCCTGCTATATTTTAAGGTTTTAAGGACCCTTGTTTTAATGTGTCGTCTTTTTCAAGGTTTAGAGAGTGAGAGTGAGTGTGTGAGAGTGTGTGAGAGAGAGTGTGAGTGTGTGTGAGAGTGTGAGAGAGAGAGGGAGAGAGAGAGTGAGAGAGAGAGAGTGAGAGTGTGAGAGTGAGTGTGAGAGAGAGAGTGTGAGTGTGTGTGAGAGTGTGAGAGAGAGAGTGTGTGTGAGAGTGTGAGTGTGAGTGTGTGTGTGAGAGTGTGAGTGTGAGTGTGTGTGAGAGTGATTAGAATATCAGATTGCAGTTCTGCCTTCTAAGATGTCCTGACTGTGATTGTTTGAGGGATTGCCTCTAGCCTAGTGGTTAAGGTACATGACTGGGACAGCCTGTAGCCTAGTGGCTAAGGTACATGACTGGGACAGCCTGTAGTCTAGTGGCTAAGGTACATGACTGGGGCAGCCTGTAGGCTAGTGGCTAAGGTACATGACTGGGGCAGCCTGTAGCCTAGTGGTTAAGGTACTTGATTGAGACCTGGGATGTTGGTGCAGCTCTTGGGACCTTAACCCCCCATTGTTCCAAAGGGGTTGGCCCCTGCTTAGTCTAATCAACTGTAAGTGGATTTGGATAAGAATTGTCAGCTAAAAAACTATACTGTAATATATAAGGTAATGTGTTTCTCAGTCCTCTGGTACGTATTTGATTTTTGCTGATATTTAGCTATTTATATTTATTGATTCTTGTCTAGACCTTCTAGTTTGACCATATAATAATAATGCATGTGCAGGTCTGTGGGTGAGTGGGTGTTACAGAGGGCATTATTACAGAGGGCATTCAATGGTGTGTTTCACTGGCTGGAGAGAGAGAGAGAGAGAGAGAGAGAGAGAGAGAGAGAGAGAGAGAGAGAGAGAGAGAGAGAGAGAGAGAGAGAGAGAGCACCGCCTATCTTTGGTATCAAGGGGCTTAAATCGGAGAGAGGGAGGGAGAGAGCGCGAGAAATAGAGAGAGATATCTGCAGAGAGAGGTCAACAGCTCCACACATATACTGTACAATGCGTTTTAACGATTGCAGTAGAAATACATTCAGATTTACGGAACGAAACGATTACGGATCAGTAAACAGCGGTTTGGGTCAGGTAGGTGAAAGGCTTCTGCGCGCAGAGCGTAATTGTTTATGCGGTCCTGTTCATGGGCTTTCGCGACCGAGATCACGCCGAAATCGCAGCCGAGCGTTAGAACGGTTATGGAGCTATTTATACCCTGTGTCAACGAGATGGTCCTGTGTGTGTGTGTGTGTGTGTGTGTGTGTGTGTGTCTGTGCGTGTATGTGCGCGCGCGTGTGTATGTGTGTTTGTGTATGTGTATGTGATGCTATGCTATGTAATGACATCTTACGGAATGTATACCACATAACGTGTTGTGAAATGAAACTGAATTGCTAACGGGCGTTTGGCCGGCTGGCATTGTCCACCGTAGATCGATAACGGTAACGGTGTGTGCGGGGGGTGAGGGGGGGCACTACGTAACAACATAGCTGTATATC
>NC_083764.1:67044463-67051963 GCF_963514075.1 Conger conger | reverse complement strand
ATGGCCTAGTATCTGTTAAGGCTCTGTTCCAGTGTGTGGATGGGCCCCACTGTCTGGTATCTGTTAAGGCTCTGCTCCAGTGTGTGGATGGGCCCCATGGTCTGGTGTCTGTTAAGGCTCTGTTCCAGTGTGTGGATGGGCCCCATGGTCTGGTGTCTGTTAAGGCTCTGTTCCAGTGTGTGGATGGGCCCCATGGTCTGGTATCTGCTAAGGCTCTGTTCCAGTGTGTGGATGGGCCCCATGGTCTGGCGTCTGTTAGTGTGAGAGAGAGTATTGTGGGTTTATGTTTAACTGTAAACAGCGTGTAGGAGCGTAGTGTGGGTATATTTGCTGTAAACACGCATCTCTCTGATGCACTCAACAGTGTTTCATCCAAATGCACAAGTGGGCACGGTGCTGTAAATGTAGGCAGCCCTGCTTACAGTACTGTTTGGCCATCTGCCTGTGTGTGTGTGTGCGTGTGTGTGCATGAGTGTGTGTGCATGTGTGTGTGCGTGTTTGTGTGTGTGTGTGTGTGTGTGTGTGTGTGTGTGTGTCTCTGTATGCGTGTGTGTCTGTGTGAGCATTTGTGTGCATGTCTGCTGTCTGTGCGTGTTTATGTCTGCTGTGTGTGTGTGCCTGTGTGTGTGAGCATTTGTGTGTGTGTTTGTGTGTGTGTGTTTGTGAGAGAGAGCATTTGTGTGTGTGTGCCTGTGTGTGTGTGAGCATTTGTGTGTGTCTGCCTGTGTGTGTGTGAGCATTTGTGTGTGTGTGTGCCTGTGTGTGTGTGAGCATTTGTGTGTGTGTTCGTGTGTGTGCCTGTGTGTGTGTTTGTGTGTGTATGTGTGTGTGTGTTTGTGTGTGTGCCAAAGGAGCTGAGTGTAATCAGGGTTGATGCTGAATAGGTACAGAAATAGCCCATGTTGTGTTTTTAAAGCTTTGCTGATTTTAAAGCTCTCTCCTCCCCCCTCTCCCTCCCTCTCCCCTCCCCCCCCTCTCTCCCCCTCTCTCCCCCTCCCTCCCTCTCTCTCCTCCCCCCCCTCTCCCCCTCCCTCCCTCTCTCCCCCTCTCCCTCCCCCTCTCTCTCCCTCTCTCTATCCTGCAGGTCTGAAGAGCAGAAGGCTGCAGATATTAATCTCACTGCTGTGGCACGGTGTGTGTGTGAGAGTGTGTGTGTGTGTGTGTGAGAGTGTGAGTGTGTGTGAGAGTGTGTTTGTGAGTGTGTGTGAGATTGTGTGTGTGTGAGTGTGTGTGAGAGTGTGTGTGAGTGTGTGTGAGTGTGTGTGAGAGTGTGTGTGAGCAGTAGATCATGCCGGAGCAGAGCAATGACTACCGGGTGGTGGTGTTCGGGGCGGGTGGGGTGGGCAAGAGCTCGCTGGTCCTGCGCTTCGTGAAGGGCACGTTCCGGGACACCTACATCCCCACGGTGGAGGACACCTACCGCCAGGTGATCAGCTGCGACAAGAGCGTGTGCACCCTGCAGATCACCGACACCACGGGCAGCCACCAGTTCCCCGCCATGCAGCGCCTGTCCATCTCCAAGGGCCACGCCTTCATCCTGGTGTACTCCGTCACCAGCCGCCAGTCGCTGGAGGAGCTGAAGCCCATCTACCAGCAGGTGCTGTCCATCAAGGGCAGCGTGGAGAGCATCCCCGTCATGCTGGTGGGCAACAAGAGCGACGAGTCGCAGCGTGAGGTGGAGACCAAGGAGGGCGAGGCCCAGGCGGCCGCCTGGAAGTGCGCCTTCATGGAGACGTCGGCCAAGATGAACTACAACGTGAAGGAGCTGTTCCAGGAGCTGCTCAACCTGGACAAGAAGAGGAACATGAGCCTGAACCTGAGCGGAGGGAAGAGCAAGCACTCCGACAAGCTGAAGGGCAAGTGCAGCGTGATGTAGGCCGGAGGGGCGGGGCCAGAGGGGCGGGGCCAGAGGGGCGGGGGATTGACCAGGACTGAGGGGTGTGGTCGGTTGGTTTCCAGCACTATGCTCATAGCCACACCCCCTCCCTCCATCCCCTCCAATCATGAAGCTGCTATGGACGTCGGGGGTGGTGCCCAGGGGCAATGGGGGTGTGGCCATAGTTGGAGAAGCGGGGGAACGTACCTGAATAATATATAATATATATCCCTCTCATACTCACTGACTACCCCTCCTCAAAAAAGACATTTCTCTCTGTGCTCTGATGTTGAGACTGGGCTTTGGCCACCTTGTTTTTTCACCCAAAATGTTCCCAGGCAATAAGGTGTGGCTTCACTTCAGGAGGGATGTGGGGGGCAGTGGGGTGAGAGAACATGCAGCATGGAGGCGTTCGGAGCGGCAGTGTATGTCCTGAATCCAACCTGACACACTAATGCTAATGCTAATGCTATGGGCTTTTTGCCATTTAATGTTTCGCTAGCGCCGTCTTCCAGAATACCACCATCATCATCGTCACAGAGCCTCTGTTCCGATGAAGAGGAGGGGACACTCTGACCCCCGCTCTGACCTCTGACCCCTGCTCTGACCCCCGCTCTGACCTCTGACCCCTGCTCTGACCCCTGCTCTGACCCTGATCCCAACCAACGGGGGAGCCCAACGCTCAGTAGGGTCTGCCTGCTCAGCTCACTCAGCATCATCACCCACAGAATCTCCTTCTGCCTCCTGTGGAGTAAGAGAGAGAGAGAGAGAGAGAGGGAGAGAGACAGAGAGGGAGAGAGAGAGAGAGAGAGCGAGGGAGAGAGACAGGGAGGGAGGAGAGAGAGGGAGAGAGAGAGAAAGAGAGAGAGAGCGAGGGAGAGAGACAGAGGGAGAGAGAGAGACAGAGAGAGGTGGAAGAGGTTACAGCCAGGCTGCTCCTGAAGCTTGTTGTGAAAGGTTTAGCTCTCACCTGAATCCTGCACCGCTGAATTTAAGCACTTCAGAGGAGGGACATTTTTGTGTAAAATATCTTCACCTTCCCCAGGTCCTCCGCTGGGGGTTTGAGTGGTCCCCCATGGGTCCACAAGAGGGAGCATTCATGCCTGTCAACAAAAAGAGCAGCCCTTCCCCACTCTGTCACTCAGACAGGAAGTGACATCACAGGAAGTGCCAGGATTGGCGCACTTCGGACTAAGAAGAATAAGTGCAATTCATCAAATTCATCATCAAGGAGCTTTTAAACGGCCAAATGTGTTTCACGTCTCTCAGACACACAGGCAGGCCAGGGAGAAGCGGAACTGAATCTCCAAGCACAGAGAGAGACAAGACAAATTTTGGTCATGGGTTAGCACAAAAAAAATGGATTGGCATTCTGACCAGGGTATTTTACAGCTTTGATCTGTATGATTGTGATCATATTCTGAAAAACAGAATCTTACCTACCTGTGAGATCACTGCTGTCAATAATATTCCCTTTCATTTCATATCAATTGCATCTGGAGATTCAGAGTAATACTGTGACAGTTGTGACACACTCACACACACACACACACACACACATGCACACACACACTCACACACACACACACACATGCACACACACACTCACACACACACATACACACTCACACATACACATTCACACACACTCACACACACACACACATACACACTCACACACACACACACACATACACATTCTCACACACATGCACACACACACTCACACACACACACCCACACTCACACACACACACGCACTCACACACACACACACACACACACATACACATTCACACACACTCACACACACACATACACACTCACACACACACATACACACTCACACACATACACACTCACACACACACACACACTCACACACATAAACACTCACACACACACATACACACACACTCACACACACATACGCACTCACACACACACACACACATACACACACACACACACACACACTCACACACACAGTGTATGAGTATGCACACGCATGCAAACATACCTGGATTAAGAACTGAGACAAACCCAAACTGTTTGAATGCTAACAAGATAATTCCACAATGTTGTTAGGAAAGAGTGAATTCCGCAATGTTGTTTGCAAAGAAAAAATTGTACAATGAAGTTATCAAAGAGAGAATTCCCCAGTGTCGTTAGCAAAGAGAGAATTCCACAATGTCACTAGCAAAGAGATAATTCCACAGTGTGGTTTCCAAAGAGAATTCCACAATGTTGGTAGCAAAGAGAAAATCCCGCAATTCCATTCTTTTAAAGAGCCTGGAAAAACGTGATGACGATGACAATGGTGATGGTGATTATCACATTGTAAAGATTATAGTTATCATCGTCTTAACAGTGATATGATATCAATTAAAGGAAACTAATGATGAATTTTCATAAATTGTATAATTTTGATAGCATAGTCTGGAGAGGAGACATTATATCTGATCTAGTCTGGGCACCTCGAACAGCACAAGAGAAACCTGCACCTTACGTTATACACAGCACAGTCATTACCAACACCCAGACACAGGACCCTTACGTTATACACAGCACAGTCATTACCAACACCCAGACACAGGACCCTTACGTTATGCACAGCACAGTCATTACCAACACCCAGACACAGGACCCTTACGTTATGCACAGCACAGTCATTACCAACACCCAGACACAGGACCCTTACGTTATACACAGCACAGTCATTACCAACACCCAGACACAGGATCCTTACGTTATACACAGCACAGTCATTACCAACACCCAGACACAGGACCCTTACGTTATGCACAGCACAGTCATTACCAACACCCAGACACAGGATCCTTACGTTATACACAGCACAGTCATTACCAACACCCAGACACAGGATCCTTACGTTATACACAGCACAGTCATTACCAACACCCAGACACAGGATCCTTACGTTATACACAGCACAGTCATTACCAACACCCAGACACAGGATCCTTACGTTATACACAGCACAGTCATTACGAACACCCAGACACAGGACCCTTACGTTATACACAGCACAGTCATTACCAACACCCAGACACAGGATCACACACTCTATATGGAAATCTAATCTTATATAACTGGGTTCTTTTTTTTTCTTTTTTTTTCATGTTTCAAATGAATAAACAAGACTTGCTTTTTTGTTTTTATTCAAACTGCTCAATTTAAAATACTTTTAGTTGGTAATTGGTAGGGGCATAAATGTTCCTGAATACAGCCAAAGAAAGGAAAGGGGTTTCTGATGCAACTGAATATGGTCCTGTACGAAAAAGCACAATAACCCCAGGCCTCGGCTCCTGTCCGTCGTCACAGTAACTGGGCACTTTACCGCTTCCTCTGGGGCTTTGCTGTCCCAGCGGGATTATCAAATCCATGTTTGATTGTTTTTTCTTTTTACATTTCGCAAATCCCCTTATGGAAAATGTAATATATATACATTCCCTTTGTTCTTGGGTTTGTATTATTTATGTACTATAGAGCACAGATTTGATGACATACTGTCATGTTTTAATGTGATTTAATGATTTCTTTTTGCTGTTTTTTATTTTTATTTTTGCACAATTGATTGGCTTCCCACCCGTATTGCGCATTACCTCTGCGTTGTGTCTCACTGTCGGTCTCCTGTACATTTAGCCAGGATGTACACACGGGTGACACTGCATATGGGGGGGTTGTTTTTGTTTTGATGATAAATTGTATGGAGGGAGGTCAAATTACTTATGTACAGTAAATATGAAAATCTATAGATTAATTGGAGCAATACATCTTTATTTCCTAGTTATTTTTATATATATATTTTTTAAAAGTCTGTTCATGGTCTTACATGTTGGCGGGGTGTAAAAATGTTTTTTTGGGGTTTTTTTGGAAAATGCAAAGTACCACGTAATTTACACCTGGGATCCAAAAAAAGAACAATTTGAAAACAAAATGGAAAAATGATTACACAAGCACTGTAATCCTGTAATTGAACTGGACAATATTTTTGATGAGATTTAATGAAAATGTAAGAACTGGAGTGTAAAATCCCTATAATTGTACATTTATGTCGTGCGATGAGGAATATTACTGATGAGTGTGCAGTGATGAAGGAGAGGGGGTGGAGAGCCAATCAGAAGCCAGAACGCTGGGATCAGAAATAAGAGCGTCAGTGAAGCCTTCTGATTGGTGGGTTTACTTTCCTGGATTGTTTGAGATGTGGCTGTAGGCATGTGGTGGTGGGCTGGGTGAAAGTCCTGGGAAACGTCTGTATGATTGTTCATACACACCTGTATCTGCCTCTGTTCAGCATGGATCTTCACAACACTTTGTCAGAAACATTTTTGCTCACATAAATGGCGGGACTGTGCGGAGAGATGTTTGTGATTTTGAAAGCCCTGATTAGGAGAGGTTCCATTGGTTGTTTCCATGGTGATTTTCTTCCGTCTGTGTTTCAGTGTTAATGTTGTAGTGGCCTGGGTTCAGATAGTATTTGTTTTGGATTAAAATGCTTTTCTGTGCTCTTTTGATCTTGCCTGGTACATTGAGCACTCAAGGAGGAGCAGATGCCAGGCAAACTTGGTCAAATGCAGAAATGTATTTGAAACCAAAACAAATATGTTTTCTTTTTTTCTGCTAACTGGCTTACTAGAGGCACGTTAATGTTTAGCACAGTGGGGCGACCTCCTGACCTTCTGACCTCCTGACCTCCTGACCTTCTGACCTTCTGACCTCCTGACCTTCTGATCTCGTGATGCTCATTAGGGCATGCGTCCTGGCTGGAGTCAGTCTGCCTCCGCTGTTCGGAAATTTAGGAACTCCAGATTTCCCCACACCTGTTCCATTGCTGCTTTCATGGTGCTGAACCAGGCGTGTGCAAACCAGACACATGCTCGCCAGGTGTGTGCTAACGAGTGTGCGCTCACCTGTTCCCCTTCATCTTTCTCTCTGTGAATAGAGGTGACAACAGTGGGAGTCACTCTGATGGTGCTGTGTATGCAAAAGCCCTGTAAAATGTAAAATAACATATGATATAGCGCTGCTGTCCTTGTGCGTGTAGGCCGTGTCTGTGGTGTGGAGTTAAAGGTGTTCTTGTGAACTGTAATATGTGCATCCATGCCCCCCCCCCCATTATGGTCACATGGTCCACACCATTTTTTGGGGGGGACTTTTCTGAAACATTATTTCCCCCTGACTGTTTTTGTATATAACCGTGGGGGAGGCCTTCGTAGAATGGGGGAACTTGAGGCTCAGGTTTGGGCCGTATCCCGGGAAGCTTCCACGGGACAGGACCGGGGGGGGGGGTATTCGGATTCTGGTGGAGCATCCAATTGCATATCGGGCAGAATATTTTTTTGAGGAGAGCTTAAAACAAAAGAATGGTCTGAGGATAAATGAAAGAGGAGTGGGAGTGTGTTTATCTGTGGAGCGTTATAAAGAGGAGTGGGAGTGTGTTTATCTGTGGAGCGTTATAAAGAGGGGTGGGGAGTGTGTTTATCTGTGGAGCGTTATAAAGAGGAGTGGGGAGTGTGTTTATCTCTGGAGCGTTATAAAGAGGAGTGGGGAGTGTGTTTATCTGTGGAGCGTTATAAAGAGGTGGGGAGTGTGTTTATCTG
>NC_083764.1:67036963-67039463 GCF_963514075.1 Conger conger | reverse complement strand
GTGAGAGAAGCATTCTGATCTCCTGCCTCGCACGCGTCAACCCGACAAATCCTCCCGGTAGGAGCATGACCCAGGGCAGGACTGATTAAGGGTTAGGGTTAGACTCATTGTACTCACTGAGGACAGACTGTAATTAGCAGGAGGCTCACACAGTGATCTCGATACTCACACAGGTGCCCTGTCTGTCACTGTGAGGGACAACTCTCTGCTCCTTTTATTTATCGATTCATTTATGAAATACATTGATGGTAGATGTTTAGCATCTGTTTCTGGGGTGTAAAAATGAGAAAATTAAGCAGTCAGAGCCATTAAAAATTAAATGAATTGGCACTTATTTTTTATGGTAACCATATCGTAAAACCTTTTTTTATTTAACTTGTTAATTTTCTTACGAGTAAGAGTGGATTTCACTGACCGGGCGCCCCCTGGTGGAAGTAAACAATGGCACACCTATGAAATCCAAAATAATTCTCCATTAGATGGTAGCGACTGTCGTAATAACAAAAGTTTTCATTACAATACATTACATTAATGGCATTTGGCAGACGCTCTTATCCAGAGCGACGTACAACAAAGTGCATACCCATAACCAGGGATAAGTTCGCTGAAAGACCCTAGAGGGAAGTACAATTTCAACTGCTACCTGCACAACATAAGAGAACATTAATTTGAGGCGGAAGTTAATATTAACTGGTGAGACGGGAAGCTGTGTTTTATTCCGCAAGTGTACAAAGCTTCTTCCCTTCCCTCTTGCCACAGATTCCCGAGGTCTTGTTTATTACCACATTGTGACCACACGATGGCGCCGTTGCCGTGCGAACGGATGCCGTTCTCTCGCCGGCGTCCATCACTGCGCGCGTGTAATTTTGACTTTTCGAAGAACCGTATCCACAGCAACGGCCTTGACCGTTTCTGTCTGTCACTAGGAATATTCCGGTGGGCTCTTTTTGTGTAAAGTACCAATTTAGTAATTTATCCTGTATTAAATATTTGTGGTTTGATGGACATGAGCCAAAATGGCGGCGGCAGAGGTGGGCTGCCCAGGGTAGGTGGCTGCGGAAGGCAAAGCAGTATTTACAGCAGTGGAAATATGGACTGGAACTCTGTGACGATCCAGGGAAGCAGAATGAGCTCCAATGGGAGGAGCTGCTGGTGTGTGCAGTGAGGTGTCCACTGGGGAGCGCTGAATTTGATTGGCCTCCCCAGGAGCAACCCCTATTCTCTGTCCGCCTGTGATTATCAGGCTCCTGTGTGTCAGGCTGTGTGAGCTGTGTCAGTGAGAGTGTGTGTGTATGTGTGTGTGTGTGTGCGTGAGAGTGTGTGTGAGTGAGTGAGTGAGTGAGTGTGTGTGTGTGTATGTGAGTGAGTGTGTGTGAGTGAGTGTGTGTGTGTGAGTGAGTGTGAGTGTGTGTGTGTGTGAGTGAGTGTGTGTGAGTGTGTGTGTGTGTGTGAGTGAGTGAGTATGTGAGTGAGTGTGTGTGTGTGTGTGTGTGTGAGTGAGTGAGTGAGTGTGTGTGTGTGTGTGTGTGTGTGAGTGAGTGAGTGAGTGAGTGTGAGTGTGTGTGTGTGTGAGTGAGTGAGTGTGTGTGTGTGTGAGTGAGTGAGTGAGTGTGAGTGTGTGTGTGTGTGTGTGTGTGTGTGTGTGTGAGTGAGTGAGTGAGTGAGTGTGAGTGTGTGTGTGTGTGTGAGTGAGTGAGTGTGTGTGTGTGTGAGTGAGTGAGTGAGTGTGTGTGCTGCTTCTTTACTGCCTGTGAGAGTGTGGGAGTGGGTCGTTCTTGTTGCATGTGTATGTGTGCATTCATTTACTGCAGTGTTGCAGAACACAACAGGATTTTTCTCTACCACATAATGGTCTTTATTTATTTAAAATATGAACGGTTCTACAGGTCCTGGTGCACCTGGTAAGATAGATGTGATCAGGAACACCAGTACGTACCAAGTTATTTAAATTGTAGGTTAGCTATATTTATACTTCTTACATTCCTCACAGGAATGACCATGGCAGTCCTCTCTGACTAAGCTGTGTGTTCCTCTTCATTTATTATTCTTAGAAAGTGGAACAGTGTTTATTTTGACTCATTTAATTTATGAGTTTTATGTGTAGTTATGGCAACAGGAAGCCTGTGGTGTTGGACAGATCTGGTTGCTGTGGTAACCATGTTGCTGTGGAAGCTGGAAAAAAGGGTTACTTAAAGCACCAGCCTCAGGGTCTGAAATAGTGCTTTCTTAAAATGCTGCTTTCTGAAAAAATCATTCTGAGATGCTTTCGGACATGTACACATACACACACACAATTACGTGCACTCACACACACTTGCAGACACACACAGTACACACACACTCATGTGCACTCACACACACTTGCAGACACACACACACACGCAGACACACACACACACGCACCCACACAGACACACACACACGCACCCACAGACGTACACAGACACACACACACACACACAGACACATACAGACACACACACACATACACACGCACCCT
>NC_083764.1:67029463-67034463 GCF_963514075.1 Conger conger | reverse complement strand
GTTCACTTGCCCTTCACCTGCTGTTCACCTGCCCTTCACCTGCCCTTCACCTGCCGTTCACCTGCCCTTCACCTGCCTTTCACCTGCCCTTCACCTGCCCTTCACCTGGCCTTCACCTGCCCTTCACCTGCTGTTCACCTGCCCTTCACCTGCCCTTCACCTGCCCTTCACCTGCCGTTCACCTGCCCTTCACCTGCCCTTCACCTGCCCTTCACCTGCTGTGAGCCCGGCCCAGAGCCTTGGGAACTTTCTTGAAGGGCACACAGGTTATTATTAGACACTGTGACCAAACAGACCTGCTGAGCCGCAGGTAACGCCGGTGCCAGAGAGCAGGATATCGTCCCCAGCAGGTATGAAGCAGCCAGGTGTGCAGAACAGGCACCTGCACCTGGCCAGAGGAACTCTTTGTGATGTACAGAACAGAAGGAAACAGAAGGGACCGGGCTCTGAAATAGAGCTATGGCTCCCACCTCCTCCAGCGCTCTGACTTCTGTGCGTATAAGGCTGCCTTTAAGCTGTGGCCCACTTCCGTTTACAGGTGTTCGAAATATTACTGTTAATATTAATATTCCTGCGGACCGTAACATACAGAAGAACCCCAGGAGTGGTGTGGTGTGTGTAGCCTGGGCCAGGAGCAATCCAGGGGCACATTCCCAAACAGGAGTAATCCAGGGACACATTCCCAACCAGGAGCAATCCAGGGAAACATTCCCAAACAGGAGCAATCCAGGGACACATTCCCAAACAGGAGTAATCCAGGGACACATTCCCAAACAGGAGCAATCCAGGGACACATTCCCAAACAGGAGTAATCCAGGGACACATTCCCAAACAGGAGCAATCCAGGGACACAATCCCAAAAAGGAGCACTCCGGACTCTTCCAGACATAATGGACAGCTCCATTAGTTAATGTGTGTGTGTGTGTGTGTGCACTCCTGCACTCTCAGAAGTACAGTGAAGGTACAATGTTGTTCTTTAAGGAACACCTTTCCCAAAAGAGCAGTACTGAAAGTACAATTCTATCCTGTTTGGGCGTAAGAAGTACCTTCTACAAGTGAAAAAGGTGCCAGTGCCAGTGAAATATGTATTGCTGGATAGGGGTATGATTTTATGTACTTATAGGTACAGCACACCCCAGTGACGAGTGTTTCTACTGCCTACTTTCTGAGCGAGACAGTTTGTTCTCTGACCTCATGCTATGTGTGTGTGTGTGTTTATAGGGTGTGTGTGAGTGTGCGTGTGTGTGCTTGCTTTCGTGTGTGTTCATCGGGGCAGGGTGTTCTCTGCAATTTCTTAATGTTCCAAAACACATTCTTGGTCAAATGACAGCAGCCTACATAAGATTACAATTAGATTCTATTCCCCCTCTGTGTGAAAATACAGATGTAATTCAGTGGGGGTTTTTTTGGTGTTGTTTTTTAATGACTTGTAGTGTAAATAATTATACATGGTACGCATTCAATCATGCATTTTAAATGGAAACACACTGTTTATTTCAGCCTGTTTGGTTAATAATAGATCTTCAGCAGCTACATTCTGGGAAACAAACTCAGCATTTTAAGGGTAAAAGATTCAAACTTTTTGGCTTTCCGTCTTCATCAGTGAACTTGTTCTGTACTCTGATGAGTCCAGATGGTCATGTGTGTGTGTGTGTGTGTGTCTGCAGACATACATGTGTGTGTGTGTGTGTGTGTGTGTGTCATGTAATGCATGTCCGCTGGTGTGTGCTTGGCTGTGCACGCGTGTGTTTGTGCATGAGATGTTTGTGGAGTGTAGTATACTACAAGCTAACACAGGAACCAGCGAAAGAGTTTATAATGTCATGGCAACGGCATGTGAATACTGCTTTGATCTGCGTCGGAATGTGCCGTTGTGTTCTGAGGGGAATTTGGCGGCGCGCCCGTGGAGTCCAAACGCGCGCAGTTCCAGGGTGATGGTTCTGGCTGCCTGCCCCTCCGTGACGTCGCCGCCTCCCCCTCCCCACCCGCCAGAAACGGCCGTAGTGTCCCTGCTGCCGCTTTTACAAATACAACCGCCGAACCGGGCTTCGTCATTTCATCTGTGTTAGTCACGTATGTTCTATTTTTCTGTATATTTCTACGTGAATTCTGTGACTCAGCCCCCGTAAGCTAGCCTACACGTTGATGAACCATACCTTTTATTGAGAGACGATAATAGCCCCCTACGTTTTTGTCTTTAGTCTGGCTTGAAGTGACTAACTGATTTGAATTTTCGGTCGTACCTTTCTGATGAATGCGATACAGTAGACGGTAGGTACCTACCCGAGTTCTGAAAAAGTGTCCACTCTGTTGATTTAACGGAGGATAAAAAAAAAGGCAAATTATGCTAATAAAACCAAATGCTTTCCAATGAAACCTTTGCGTGTCCCAGTCATGTACCTTAACCACTACGCTACAGGCCACCTGTACTACACTTTAGGAATGTGGAAAGACAGGTCTTTGACTGCTTGGCGTGTGATCACGAGAGTGGACGCAGTAATGTAGCGCTAACGGTACGAACGACTGTTAAAAAATGTAATATGATGTGGGCTAATTTAAAAAATGGGGGCAATAAGAAGCTGCACGGTTAGACCTTACGTTAGGATGGACTTATCCAAACATTTATTATTATTATTATTATTATTATTATTATTATTATTATTATTATAATACTGGTACCAACATTCATTCCACAGTCAAAATCACTTAGCTCACTGCAAGCTTTTATACATTTAGTTGCTGCCAGGTGATTGGCTGATTATTTGCATTAACAAGCTGGTGTACAGGTCTACCTAATAAAGTGCTCACAGAGTGTATGTGTGTGATACGTGCTCGTGTGTGAGTGTGTGTGCGAGTGTGTATGTGTGAGTGTGTGTATGTGTGTGTGTGAGTGCGTGTGTGTGAGTGTATGTGTATGTGTGTATGAGTGTGTGTGTGTGATTGTGAGTGAGTGTGTGTGTGTGAGTGTGTGCGAGTGTGTGTGAGTGCGTGTGTGTGAGTGTATGTGTATGTGTGTGTGAGTGTGTGTGTGTGATTGTGAGTGAGTGTGTGTGTGTGAGTGTGTGTGTGAGTGTATGTGTATGTGTGTGTGAGTGTGTGTGTGTGATTGTGAGTGAGTGTGTGTGTGTGAGTGTGTGTGTGAGTGTATGTGTATGTGTGTATGAGTGTGTGTGTGTGATTGTGAGTGAGTGTGTGTGTGTGAGTGTGTGTGTGAGTGTATGTGTATGTGTGTGTGAGTGAGTGTGTGTGATTGTGAGTGAGTGTGTGTGTGTGAGTGTGTGTGTGAGTGTATGTGTATGTGTGTATGAGTGTGTGTGTGTGATTGTGAGTGAGTGTGTGTGTGTGAGTGTGTGTGTGAGTGTATGTGTATGTGTGTGTGAGTGTGTGTGTGTGATTGTGAGTGTGTATGTGTGTGTGAGTGTGTGTGTGAGTGTATGTGTGTGATTGTGAGTGAGTGTGTGTGTGTGTGAGTGTGTGACCAACACCCAGGTCACCACACAGATCTCTGCCTGCTTGGCTAATATCTCTGCGTGGATGACTTCCCAGCACCTGAAGCTTAACCTTGCCAAGACTGAGCTTCTCGACATCCCTGCTAAGTCCTCTCCGACAATCGACCTCTCACTCACTGTTGAGGACTTTGTAGTTTCCTCCTCCCGTATGGCCAAGAATCTTGGGGTGACTCTTGATAACCACCTCACCCTGGCTCCACAAGTATCCTCCACTGCCAGAACCTGCAGGTTCTTTCTGTATAATATACGCCGTATCCGTCATCTCCTGACGGAGAAAGCCACCCAGCTCCTAGTCCAGGCGCTCGTCATTTCCCGCCTGGATTACTGCAACTCCCTCCTAGCCGGTCTCCCAGCTTGTGCCATCAAGCCCCTCCAGCTGGTCCAGAATGCTGCAGCCTGCCTGATCACCAGTCAGCCCAGGTCGGCTCATGTCACCCCGCTTCTCATTGGCCTCCACTGGCTTCCTATTGCCACACACATCCGATTGAAGGCCCTAGTGTTGGCATTTCAGGCTGCTAAGGGGACTGCCCCACCTTACATACAATCCTTAATCACTCCCTACTCCCCAGCTAGACCACTCCGGTCTGCCAGCTCTGGTTGCCTTATGGTTCCCTCTCTACGAGCACCTGGCGGTCGAGCTGCGCGTTCACGCCTGTTTTCCGTTCTGGTTCCTCAGTGGTGGAATGACTTGCCTACCACTGTCAGGACAGCAGAATCCCTCCCCATATTTCGACGCAAAACACACCTTTTCCAACTGTACCTTAGTCCTCCCTCTTGATTCTCTCCCCCCCCTTTCTGATATCCCTCTTGTCTAACCCCAAAAAAAAAAACAACTTGCACTTACGATGACTATTTTTTGTTTAGAACAGCGCTTCATGTGTATTTTACTAGTTATGGATGTGTTGCTTTAACTTGTGGAAGAACCTATGCACTTGTAAATCGCTTTGGATTAAAAGCGTCTGCCAAATGACTAAAATGTAAATGTAAATGATTTGGAAATGAAACAGTAACTCTTTGAATGGGTTAAGTGCTGAATATCTCAAAAACGGCCTGGGTTTATTTGGGGGAAATTAGTTTTTCTTTATGAATGTTTTTTCTCTTTTGTGCCATATTTCCTGTTTTCTTGCACACTGTTAATATTTTGTAGATAAATGATGAATGTGAAAGGGCTGATGTTTCATTTGGTCTGGGTGGTGGTGCATTACAGACGCCTGTTCCAGGGTACATTTGGGACAGCCATCAGTGTCCCAGTGTTGAGTCTAGGGGCTTGGCCTGGCCACTCCCCCTTTCCAGACTGGCTGTTCTGATTGGTTCCCTCAGCGCTCCACTCGCATGATGTTGTGAGGTGATTTTTTGGTCTGGAATGGTTTCCGTGGAGACGTGAGTGACACATGCACTAGCACACATATGCTTGTTCTGTGGGTTGCTGAGGTAGGTTGTGTTCAGGTGTGTGTGGGCTGAGAAGGGGTGGAGTAACACCAGCCTGCCTGT
>NC_083764.1:67021963-67024463 GCF_963514075.1 Conger conger | reverse complement strand
CAAATGCCAATCCAAAGATGGCCCCTTTTGTATATGTGGTAATGGGGCACAAACACCTGGGTAGGTTGTTCACTGAAATGACAGCCAGGTGTTTCAGCAGTACATATACAGGAGTAATAGTGGAAAAATCTCTTCAGTGACCATATCTATATTTTCCCTATATACATGCACATTTCAATGCAAGTCAGTATAGATGGTAACAAGACTGCTAACAAAAAAATGTAATAAACTGAATAAACTTTCTGCTAAAATCAGAATGATCTGTCTTACATATTTCAAGCATATAGTTTCATTTTTCTGTCAAAATGCAACATATTTCCATCCACAGTGATCAGAATTTTATTGGGTTTTGAACTGAAAGTTAACTGTTTTGAACAGAGTATCTAAATCTCTGCAAAATTTGCTGTATTTGTACACTCTTGCTGGTAGTGAACACTGACTGAGAGAGGTATTCATGAATTTTGGAAGAAGTGGTGATTGAATGCCTTTAGTATGAAAGCAATGCAAAAATATCCACAGTTTAGTTCACATAGTCTAATGATATGGTGAATGTGTTAAGTGTTTTGAAAAAGTGTACATGGTATTGAGACAAGTGTGAAAACGATTGTAAAAAACTGTTAAACAGCTGGTAGCTGGTTGACCAGTTCAGACCAGTGAGTCTATGAGCTGCTGTTTGGAAATTCGACTTTGGCACTACACTGCTGTCCTGCCTGTCAAGCCCCTCCGTACTGAACAGAAATCGAGAGAGAAGGTGTGTGTGAGAGACGGTAAACTGTGAGAGGGTGTGAGGTGTGTGTTTGTGTCATAGGTGTGTGTTTGTGTGTGTGTGTGTGCGTGTGAGGGAGTGTGTGTGTGGGTGTGCGTGTCTGTGTGTGAGTGAGTGTGTGTGGTGTGAGTGTGTGGGTGTGCGTGTGAGCGAGTGTGTGAGTGTGTGTTGTGTGTGTGAGTGGGTGTGTGTGTCTGTGTGTGTGCATGTGAGCGAGTGTGTGAGTGTGTGTGTGAATGTGTGTGTGTGAGAGTGTGTGTGTGAGTGTGTGTGGTGTGAATGTGTGTATGTGTGAGAGTGTGTTTGTGTGTGTGTCTATGTGAGTGTGAGTGTGTGTGTGAATGTGTGTGTGTGTGTGTGTGAGAGAGTGTGTGTGTGTTTGTGTGTCTGTGAGAGAGTGTGTGTGTGTTTGTGTGTGTGTGAGTGTGAGTGTGTGTGTGTGTTTGTGTGTGTGTGAGTGAGAGTGTGTGTGTGTGTTTGTGTGTGTGTGAGAGAGTGTGTGTGTGAATGTGTGTGTGTGTGTGTGTGAGAGAGTGTGTGTGTGTGTTTGTGTGTGTGTGAGAGAGTGTGTGTGTGTTTGTGTGTGTGTGAGTGTGAGTGTGTGTCTAAAACAGAACAGATTTGCGAAAGGCCCAGCTCCTCTTATAGTCCTGCTAAAAATGCACACTCCCGTTATTCCAAATATAGCCTCACAGTTCCCAAAATATCCACTCAGCTGGGCTATTAATAGCACGGGGACTTTCCCTTCCGCCAGTGCTGCTGAGCAACCACTGCCATGGAAACGGAGCCTGCGTCAGTGCCTGCTGCCTGGCCAATGGAGACGCAGTTCTGCTGCAGCCATCTAATGGGCACTCAGCCCTGTAGCGGCTGTCCTATGAAATGGTGCAGCTCCTGAACGGGGGATTTGTGTTTGGCGGGAAGGAGGGAGGGAGGGAGGAAGGGACCGTGTTTGTCACAGACTGCTGTATAAACACACGGCCGATACGGCTCACAATGGTCGTCGTTAAAGCCGGCCCTCAGGGTGAACCGGAGATCAGGTGAGGCTCCTCACGCTACAAGGCCATCCACGTCACTCACCCGTCTCTCTCTCTCTCAGACACACAGACATACATGCAGACAGACGGGCACAGACTGGCACACACACACATCCAGACAGACGGGCACAGACTGGCACACACACACACATCCAGACAGACGGGCACAGACTGGCACACACACACATGCAGACAGACGGGCACAGACTGGCACACACACACATCCAGACAGACGGGCACAGACTGGCACACACACACATCCAGACAGACGGGCACAGACTGGCACACACACACATCCAGACAGACGGGCACAGACTGGCACACACACACATCCAGACAGACGGGCACAGACTGGCACACACACACATCCAGACAGACGGGCACAGACTGGCACACACACACATCCAGACAGACGGGCACAGACTGGCACACACACACATCCAGACAGACGGGCACAGACTGGCACACACACACATCCAGACAGACGGGCACAGACTGGCACACACACACATCCAGACAGACGGGCACAGACTGGCACACACACACATCCAGACAGACGGGCACAGACTGGCACACACACACATCCAGACAGACGGGCACAGACTGGCACACACACACATCCAGACAGACGGGCACAGACTGGCACACACACACATCCAGACAGACGGGCACAGACTGGCACACACACACATCCAGACAG
>NC_083764.1:66946963-67016963 GCF_963514075.1 Conger conger | reverse complement strand
GGTTTAACTCCAGTCCTGGAGGGCCACAGTGTCTGCAGGTTTAACTCCAGTCCTGGAGGGCCACAGTGTCTGCAGGTTTAACTCCAGTCCTGGAGGGCCACAGTGTCTGCAGATTTAACTCCAGTCCTGGAGGGGGCGCTGTGTCTGTGGGTTTAACTCCAGTCCTGGAGGGCCACAGTGTCTGCAGGTTTAACTCCAGTCCTGTAGGGGGCGCTGTGTCTGCAGGTTTAACTCCAGTCCTGGAGGGCCGCAGTGTCTGCAGGTTTAACTCCAGTCCTGGAGGGGGCACTGTGTCTGCAGGTTTAACTCCAGCCCTGGAGGGGGCGCTGTGTCTGCAGGTTTAACTCGGTCCTATTGCAGGGGCTCAGTGTTGCAGACTCTACTGGTTTCCATATTATCTGTGGACAAAAATTGCCTTGGAAACACAGTGCAGACTCTTTAACCAAATAGTGTCCTAAAATAAGCAAGTAACCATAACACACAGTAAACCTACAGATGGTGCTCCTTAGCATGACAGCCCAACTGGCAGCTGGGTCATGATCTTTCAGGGGCTCGCAGTGTGAGTAATGAATGCACACACACACACACTCACACACACACTCACACACACACGCGTGCACGCACACACACTCACTCACACACACGCATGCACACACTCACACACACACGCACACACACACTCACACGCCCACACGCACACGCACACACACACACACTCTCTCACCCACACACACACACACGCACACGCACACACACACGCCCACGCACACACACACACGCACACACACACACACACACACACAGGTTTCCTGCTATTTTCTTTATGGAAAAAGTGAGGCAGTGTGTTCCCAGCACACCCAGTTCATATTTAGATTTTCAAAGCAATAATATAATACTTAAAAAATATATGATTTATGATCACTCATTCCTCAAATTAACCTATAGTCTCAATGCACGTAAAATGAAGCTTGACACGATGTAAGCTAGTTCTGGACAGGATGTTGTAAACATTTTTTTTCTCATTTCCCGATTTAGGAGTTCTAATGTTCGCATGTGATAAACAAGTTATGCTATTCATTGGTTAGGGTTGGCTTGAAACGTTTGTCTTCGACCGGACCTGGTAGATTGGCATGAATTATCTAATTTTCCTCATGTGTTTGCAAATGCATGTTTTGTGAGTTAGCATATTTTATTCCATGCGTTAATTTTAACGCGCCAGTTGCTCTAACAACGTGTCCGTTGACGTTTTTTCGTGTATTCTCCGGGGCATCTCGTTTCCCTGGCGCGTGACTGCGTCTGGTCACGATCTCAGTTCGTCGCCGTTGGTCCGCATTCCTGGCATTCCAGCACCGGCGCGCGAGGGAGAGGGAACTGACCTCTCGTGCGACAGGAGAGTCGGATGACCCCCACTGTTCCCCTTTGCATCTCCAACATGCAGGATGTGGTGTGGACCGGGAATTTGCCGGCATTTTGCTAACACATTAAACTATACAGAATCGCAGAATCAAACAAACGTCTCTAAACATCGCTGGTGTCTTTTTTCTATCCATTATCTTGCTTTTCAGTACACGACCCTAATTTAATTTGCTACCAGAAATATAGCAATATGAGTGATAGTGGTTGAGAAAACAGCAGTGATTAATCAACCAGGTAGGTGTACTGTAATGAGTAATCTGTTATTTATAAATAGGCCTAAGGCCGATGATGCAACACTCGGCCGCCGCCGCAAGCAGAAGGTGTCAGCAACGCGATATCTAGTGTTTCCTCTCGGCAATCCAGCGAACCTTATATGGCCAATGACGTTTCAGGAGATTTTCATCGATAGCAAATCACCCGTTGAGATTCTATCGGATGACATGGTATTTTAGAAAAAGCACGATTTGCCAAACAGGAAAGAAGGCGTTTGGGATCTCCTCGCTGTCCCCTTGCCAATGCCATTTTTAGCGTGCGGCGTGGGATTATCTCATTAGTTTGACATGCTAAGAAAATAAGCATTTTGGAAAATAGATACAAGGGTCTGTAATTAAGGTATCGCTTAACGGACGCATTTTCTGCAATTCTAGTATTTTAGGCTGATGTAAATTATGTTTACATCATTTAATCACTAAAGACTTAAGTGTTTCTTTCAGGAATGCAAATAAAATGGTGAGAAATATTTAAGGGTATATTTTAGGTTATTTTGCACATGCACATATGGTCCTCAACCTGCTGCCTCTGAGACACACACACACACACACACACACACTCTCACTCACTCACACACACACACACACACACACACACACTAATCTACACAAACATTCACTCTCCTCACACACACACAAACATCCACTCTCCTCACACACACACACACACACACACTCTCTCTCACTCACTCACTCACTCACACACACACACACACAGATCTACACAAACATTCACTCTCCTCACACACACACAAACATCCACTCTCCTCACACACACACACACACACATTCACTCTCACACACACAGATCTACACACACATTCACTCTCCTCACACACACACACACACACATTCACTCCCTCACACACACACACACACACACACACACACACACATTCACTCTCCTCACACACGCACAATTCACTCTCCTCACACACACACACACATTCACTTTCCTCACACACACACATACACACACACAGACACACATTCATTCTCCTCACACACACAGACACACACTCGAGTTTTGTTTTTGGATGCAATTTGTTGTGTTTTAATGTTATTACAATATTTTCCTTTGTTAAACACCCACAGGACCACCTCCACATCATTAACACACAGAAATCAGACATCCCACACACACCCACACACAGATACATTTTTTTAAACAATGTCTTGCTATGATGCCTTGTTCAACTAAAAATGAAATAAAGAATATTCATTATTTAGAATGACATTTTTGCTGTCCAGTTTCACTGGCCCATTTTACCTGAACACAGTATGCTTGTCTTGGAGGGGAACATCTGATACTTAAATAGCTCAAGGACTAAAGCATTTGTTTTTTCATTACATAATTCCAACAGAGAATGATAGAGGAGACCTGACTTAATAAATAAGAAACATATTTGAAAGTTGAGCGTTGTGTCCTTAGCTATTTTTATGGCGTGAAGACGATTAGCCAAAAAAATGGCCCAATTTACCTGACTTCACCCTAAACTTATGATAAAATATTTAAATGTATGATCACTTGTGCATGGCATTATATTGTACACATCTCATTGTAGCCTGCATCGCTTTCAGGTTGAATTATGTGTCCCTGGCCGGACTTTTCACCGTTTGTTTCAAACTAAATGACAGTTATCAGCTGGTCTGCAGGCAGCCTAGTTTAAAACGGCAGTTAGCGAGGCGGGAAGCGCGCGCAGCCAACAGCGAGCGCTCCCATGGGAACGGTTTCTCGGTTTCCCGGGAGGTGGGCGGGGCGGGGGACGGTTCTTCTCCGGAACAGCGGCACAGCGGCACAGCATTCTTTGAAACGAAACTAACGCACAAAAACACGCGTCACGTTTCCGTCCCGCTAACAGTAAGGAGTCTTGCGCAACCAACGTGAACACATATTTATTTCTTTTTCTTTCCGGGAGAATGTTTCCTAACGTGCTGTTTAGTACATTGCTGCCATTTAACAGATACTCGTATATGCAGAGAGACCATTACAGTATTACTTTTTATTTTATTTGACCTTTTACACAGCTGGAGAGCTGTATACAGAGGCAGTGGAGGAACAGCACCGTCTTGCATGCTGAAGTATACTTTCTCCTTTAGAATATGTGAAGTATAATGAATGTTTATATCAGGTAATGGTAAACGGACTGCACTGCATTTATATAGTGCTTTTAAATTGATGCCTCTCATTCACCCATTCACACAGGCCACCATGCACATGCACGGTACCAACCAGCTCGTCAGGAGCCGTTGAGGGTGAGGTGTCTTGCGCAGGGAGACGTTGACGCACCCAGGGCGGGGTGTCGAACACGAATGGGAGAGTGACATGGTGAGGTGGTTTGTGGCGTTATTGGGGACTGCAGCTGGATGCGCTTACAGTGTCTGCATTTCTCACGCCACACTGCCCACTGGTCCAGAGACGGAACGGGCGTCTTCTGCGGGGTTTCAGTCGCTGTTTTGTTATGTTCATAGCAAAGTGTAGTTGCCTGGTGCTAATGTAAAAATGATTTGTTTCTTTCTTGTTTCCAGGTCTTTATACGAGGTGCACCTCGCACATTTTCCCAATTCCAGCGCAGGGTGTCGTGTGCACTTCAGCAGGGGCTGGTGACATTCCGAGCGGAGGACGAGGAGGTGAGGAATCCGGGGGATTTGTAAATCAGTATCAGTGGGGTGTCATGCCAACTCATGCTTCTACTGTTGCATTAAGTTCGCTGAGCTTGGTCAGGTCAGCACAGATTTGGGCAGTCCTCAGTCACACAGATTTCGTGCCCAGATTTGGTCGGTCCTGTACACAGATTCTCCACTCCTCCACCATGTGAAACCGACGCATTTCACAACGTCCGTGTACCAGCCCAGCACTGACGCAAGCGCCAAGGAGGCGCGGGGGAGGGCCCCTGACGCAGGTCCGAGTGGCAGTTTCCACGGGCAACGCCCTTTTCTGGCTTCATACAGACCCCACCTTTTCAGCCTCTGGCCACATCTCATGAAACCCAAAAGCTCTTTCACAACACCGTTTTAGTGCTATATCGGTCCAACTCTGAATACTTCCCTCTAGGGTCTTTCAGCGCACTTATCCTGGTTATGGGTATGCACTTTGCACTTTGTTGTACGTCGCTCTGCATAAGAGGTTCTGCCAAATGCCATTAATGTAATGTAATGTAATGAATATAGTTGTTTGCATTTAATTAAAGGCATTCTTCAGAATAGCTGGCTATGCTAACTGTACAATTGGTACGGACACACTTGCTACCTGCGGGTGAAAGTTTCTTTCCTGAGAGGTAACAAGTCTTTGTTTTCAACCACTACAGTGTCTGGCATAACTGTGTGCCAGGGTGCTGCACTGAAGGGAATTAAATAAAAATTAATTTGCTGCCTTTAAATAACCCTTTGAGAGAATTCCTTCAGTCAATATGATCCAGTTCCATACCCAGGTGTGAACGGTCAGTGGGATGCTGATGTCACTGCGGGCTGATGATGTCATAGGCAGTGCCATCGCAGTCACCTGGTTGAGAATCCCAGTGCACTGCAGTGTAGGTGCAGAGTAGGGGTTTCTTAGCAACAGGCTGAGTTAAGAACACAGTATCAGGTTCCTGTCACTGTTAGAAACCTGAGCGACCGTCTGCGGACGACCTGCGGTCACTGCAGGGCAGGGAACACATTAAAGTGGGACACCAATGCACACACACACACACACACGTTTCCATAGCAGCAGTCAGGCGCATAGCGAGACTTTAGAGCGGGTGACTCGCTCACTGAGTAGGAGGACAAAGTTCATTCTGATGCAAACTTTAGTTGAGGGCATTCTGCAGGACCTCCACCCTTCCGCAGGACCTCCACCCTTCCACAGGACCTCCACCCTTCCGCAGGACCTCCACCCTTCCGCAGGACCTCCACCCTACCGCAGGACCTCCACCCTTCCACAGGACCTCCACTTTTCCGCCTGCTTCAGTCGGGAACGATTTCTCCTCAAGAAATTCCTGGATCGTGTCCTACAGTTTAAAACAGCCTGCCAATCACGATGCTTCTGTAAAATCGCAGCCAAACCGTTCTTTTGCACACAACTGTGAGGCAACTCCAGGAGCATTCAGCTCAGCCCACCATAGGCTGTCTTCCCAAACACACACACAGATGAAAGCAACTCAAATAATGAGCAATAATTTATTCAAAAGTCAGACAAAAGTACTGATGTGGACCATGTACATTCTAGACAGTTCATAAATAAAAAATATATTACTCTCAGGAGTAAAACCACTATAGATAAACAGCATAGATGCACCATCCCTGTTTCACATTAAACCAGTGGGAGGGGTGCAACTTTATCACAGTGTATGGTAAAAAAAAAAAAGAAAAAAGCCTTTTTTATCAATAACATTTGACAATAAATGACAGTGTGTGTCACTTCGCTAATGTGTTCGTTATTTGACATCACTGTCAGCCCCCACCCTCACATCGCCTCCAACTCCGTGACAACACCGAAAACCGCCACGGTCCTCCCACTCGCGCGCACGCAGCAGCTGCCACGCTAACGGCTCTTGCCTCAGTCCAGTTAACTGTCACTCTCCACAAACGCGATCTTCCGGGTTCACGGGCGGGGGGGCTGAGTAGAACAGGCACCGGCCTTATCCCAGCTCCATCCGAGTGGGACATTCCACAGGACCCGTCATCTTCCCCTGGGCGCCTTTCTTAACTTGGTTAAGAACGACGATTTTAAAATTCCGGCGTTTTCGCTGGTCTGGTTCCACTTTGTTTCGGGGTGCTTGTTCAGCGCTCCTGCAGGGCAAGCGACGGTACCCACTGATCCTTGCAGCGACTTTCCTTGCAGAAGCTCCCGACCTCTTTCAGCGCCTGGCTCTTCAGATCGTCAACGTGAGGACTCTAAAGAGCGGATGTGGAAAAGGGTTCAGTTAGACACGCGTTCTGAAAAAAACTTAATCTGCAACTTAACCTATAATGCCATTATTTCACGCCCACTGTAGTTGCAAAAGCATTAGCCTACGTCAGCCTGTCAACGTTTTGCAAGTGACGTTGTGCAATGTTCAGTGCTAGCATTTCGGTTGTTGCACAGCAACATGTGACCCGAATGCGTTTCGTCAGACACTTACCGTAACGAGAATGCAATGCAGGTCTTTTGGTTCGTTTCCGTTGCTGTCCACCGTGTCCGCTTCGCCCAGGACCTGCGCCAGGCGACTCATGCCGGAGACGCGCAGGATGTTAATGTCGATGTCGCAGCAGAAGGCTTGGATCAGAGTGAAGTGGATCTGAAGTGCTATGTCGTCTTCATCTTCCTCATCTGCCGCCAGAACGCACAGCACCACGCTGTCCGGGTCGCTGCAATGCACAAGCATAGCATACAATATTAACACAAATCTCACAAAACAATTGCGAATCATTTCATTCTTTAACAAAACAATTGCGATTTATCAGTCAGAGTCTACCGATGAGTTGGTATTAGACATGTGGAAGAATCATACTCACACATTCATAAGCTTTGCAGACTCGTACACTCCCACGGTGAGGCAGTCCTGCCTCTGTGCGGCCACGAGGAGTTCCTCTAAAGCCTGGCTCACGTTCTCCATCCTTTACGAGGAAGAGATGAAAAATAAACAGGTGAGATTCAGCATTCCAAAGCAACGAAATATAACCGACGCGCTCGAACACTGGCCACAGTGCTGGACACTGAAATTGCGCGCTGACAGTCCTGGGGGTAATATCTCCACGACAGTGCCTCCAGCACACTGTCCAAGATAAGTACTACTGATTTCAGAAGCAGCACACGCCTGACAGCTTGTCGACACGGGTGGCCTGCGTGTGAATACTTACTTATTCTCAGAAAGGTTGTATCCGACGAGATCTTCCAGAGTCATATTGACAAATGTAAGGATGAATTCCAGAATGCAGACTGCTCAATGCGATGTAGATAACCACTGTATATAAACTGCGCAATGCGATGTAGATAACCACTGTATATAATCCAGATTTGATGTCCTTGAAACGTTGGCGTGGTAAAGCGCAATAGTACGTCCTTGCTCGTACAGCTTGTTCTCTGTCCGGCGCGTGTCTGCTCTCTCTCGTGATACCGGGAGCGTTTTATTCACTCTCGGTGTGGGCGTGGCTTAAACCAGCGGAGACTTCTGTAATTGGCCAACAGTTTTCAACACAAGTCTCAGCCTTTGCAGCTATTTGATGTCGGCACTAAACCTTTGACTGGCACCCACGTGGGGGTTTTCGCAGAAATTCCCCTCCCCCGGTTTACGCCAGATTCAAGTGCACTGGAAGGCCATTACTTTAGCGAATAATGTTATTAATATTACTGTCAGTAATACAAAATATGAAAATGTTATAGGCCCACTAAGGTTTCTACACCCAGATCGAATGCTTTCGCAAATAAAAAATACTGATTAATTTCAGATGCGTAGGAATCAAATCCGTAATATGATAAACAAGGAAATAAATACACAAAAGTTGGCGTTTTATTTGTAACAATGAATTAATGACGAAGCAAACAGCATTCGATGATTTTGGCATCGACGAACGGACATGTCCGGTCCTGTGATTTATTCTGAGCACGCGATATCTCTCATGTGACAAGTGCACCCGTCGCTATTGCGCAATAGCCCTTGGCGTTTTATAAATGATAAATTACTTTCTTAACTGTTATGATCATACTATGCCGTGTATTGTCATGAACATTTTTTTATTTTACAACACCACAGTTTGCACCTTGAGGATTAGCCTCTGTGCACGCGGATTGTCTCGCTCAATGCAACTTTTTCCTGCAGATCTCCACGGCATGCGTCCAACGTATGCGAACAACCGTGACATTTCGAAAACCTAGTTTTCCGAAGCCCTTCGTTGGAGTCTTTTCCAGATGCCGATTGCCCTCGTGCGGTTGTCTTTGACCACTACAAGGGCAGACATGTTAAAACACGTCCCAATTCTCATCCCGTCACTGCGCAGTCGCGCCCCGTCACGTGGCCGTCCTGCCTTCACGGGGCATGTGATGGACCAGTGCAACAAGCGCGTGCAGGTTGCGTATGCGCACGCGGATATTTTTCACATGCCGTAATCGCAGTGGAACAACATCCCAGAATCAACCTACATGTGTTCTCATTAGACAAATATGTGTAAAATTACATAAATGGCTTCAATGGCATCTTCCACCCACACCGCCCAATAAACCAAATCTAATTATAAATCTGTATTTATAAAGAAACATTGTGAAGGATAGATAAACAGGTGTGTATAATGCAGATAATGAAAACAAAAATGGGAAATATCTCCACTCCAAGGAATAGAATAGCAGATATGTTTGTTATTCTTTTAATGTCAGTATATTACTAAATTATGTGGAAGCGATATTTAATGAGTTGTATTATTGGTCGATACATAATTGACAATAAAATGAGAAATCGGCGCATACAATAATAGTGTTTGTGAATTTTGGGGAACTGGTCACTGCTTATTCATGCCGCATCGTTCTTTATATAAAATGGCAATTTGTTTTACTCACTAAAAGGAATCATACAAATAATGAATCATTAAAGGCTGGTGTTTCACTTGACACCATATACTGAAGAGGCTAAATAGTTGTGGAAAAGCTGATATGAACACATATTTTATTGCACAGCTAGAGAATAGCCATGTGTGATCCATAATCTTATTTAAATCTGGTTATTTCTTCATGCATCGATGCACGCACTGTTTTCAAGCATTGGTTGATATCAAAGTGCACTTTGTAAAGCGTGTTGAGACTCAGTATTACTGAATCTAAATCTAATATGGCTCATGGTCTGAGATCACCAGTTATTGCTGGTTATAGCCCCTTGCATATATTGTCAACGAGCGCCGCCTGGCGTTGATTTGATTATCGAGGTTTTCGCTGTGAGGTTTTTATGTGATATGTTCCCGAGTTTCACAGATTCGGGCATGCAAAGACTTGTTTCGTTTCGATGTTTCGCTGCCGTGACGCTAATTTGCGTAATGAGTATCCTAAGACTACTGAGCGCCATTCGCGCCTATACATATATGTAAGGTCGGTATAATCCGTTTGATGAAAAGAAACGAGTTTCTGGTCGTGCCTGAATAAGAGGTGCGACGCCCTGAAACGCGGAAACAATGGAGACTGAATGGAGTGAGACCAGAGGCCACGAATGGAGTCGTTGTTTTAAATTTCGTTGATTACCCTGCATTGGTTTGATCATTTTGATTGTTCTTGAGAGGGTCCCGCGATTTTAAACACGTTATTAATTTCTGTGTAAATTAATCCACTTTATTTTTTTATTTTTTTATAACCATTCGCAAATGGATCACATGGGCTTTGGCAGGAGGCAAAACATAGTTAGGTCACTCTCTCTGACCTCTGCGTCCGAGTGTATGTGGAATACCATCTCAACATTTCATTAAACATTAGAATAACATAACTGGGAATTGTATTTGTGATGTAAACCTGTGCTCCCCAAATTATCTTTTCCCCATATTTCATTTCCTGTCTGCATGTAGCCTATGTTTGTTTTATTGTTTGAATTAGAATTGCCCATTTTTACATGTTTTTATTGCATGCTAGTGAGTCTGGACAGAGGCTTCTACCAGGTGCCATAAATGGAGCTGACACACACACACACACACTCACACACACACACACTCACACTCACACACACACACTCTCTCTCACACACACACACACACACACACACTCTCACACACACACGCACACACACACTCACACACACACTCTCTCACACACACACACACACTCACACACACGCTCACACACACACACACAGGGCACATACAGGGCACACACGGTGGACACACAGACACACACACACACACACACAGAAATAGGATTGAATCCAGTCTAAGGCTGTGCCACAGATCCCTGTAGATGGCAGGGAGGCTAAGAGGATGGAGTGGTTGACCGTGTCGAATGCCGCAAAGAGGTCAAGAAGCATCATGATAGAGGAGAGAGAGGTTGCTCGTGCCGCCTGAAGGGACTCACTGACGGAGAGGAGTGTGGTCTCCGTCGAGTGGCCAGGTCTGAAGCCGGACAGGTGGGGGTCCAGCAGGTTATTCTGTGAGAGGAAGGAAGAGAGTTGGTTGGAGGCAGCTCATTCAATGGATTTGGATAGAAAAGGAAGGAGAGATATCGGACGGTAGTTCTGAATGCAGGAGGTCCAGAGTGGGTTTCTTCAGGAGCGGGGTGATGTAGGCCCTCTTGAATGATGAGGGAAAGCAGCCAGAGGACAGAGATCAGTCAACAAGGGAGGTGACAAACGGGAGGATGTCAGGTGTGATTGCCTGAAAGAGGTTTGAGGGGATGGGGTCCAGGGCACAAGTAGTAGGGCGGTGGGAGAGCAGGAGGTGAGACACATCAGCATCTGTAAGGGGACAGAAAGAGGAGAAACAGGGGGCAGGCACAGAAAGGGAGGCAGGCATAGAGGGGGTGATGGTCGTGAAGGTGCTGCGGATGTCTGGGACCTTCTCGTGGAAGAACACTGCGAAGTCATCAGCAGTGAGGGAGGCCTGAGATGGTGGGGGAGGTGTGCTGAGGAGAGAGGAGAAAATGGAGAACAGTTGATGAGGGTTAGAGGTGGAATTCTGGATTTTTGTTTTGTAGTAATTTATTTTGGCAGTGGTGATAGTGGAGGAGAATTCCGCCAGGAGAGTCTGATAGGAAGGTCTGATGGGTCTTTTGATTTCCTCCACTTCCTCTCAGCTGCACGTAGGCTGGGCCTGGAGGAACGTAGAAGGTCAGAAACCCATGTGCTGGGAGGGGAGGATCGAGCAGGCCGGGAGACAAGAGGACTGAGACAGTGGGGGTGAGAGGAGGGGAGGGAGGCAGGGGATCAAGGGGGATAGAGAAGGAAATGAAGTGGTAATCAGACATGTGTAAAGGGTTAACAGTGGGGTTAGAAGAGGAGCAGTTCCTCAAAAAGATCAGGTCTAGAAGGTTTCCAGCCTTATGGGTTGGGGGAGAGTGCTGCAGGGAGAGGTCAAAGGAGTGCAATTTTCTGTTAGTGATTTTCTGATTGGACCGTAGAAATGTATAGTTTTCGGTGGTTCAGCCTGATTTTTTGTAAAAGCAATGAAAAGATGGTCTGGTCCACATACAGTTCCCTTGTGCTAACTGTGAAAAACTGTGAAACAAACCCAAAGTATGTTATCATTATATATATTTTTTACAGTATTCAGATTTTTGTTCTATGATTCCACTCTCTCCTACTGTTTCCACTATTCCCTTTATTTAGAACCACAAAAAGACCATAATGAAACATCCATCCATCCATCCATTATCTGAACCCGCTTATCCTGAACAGGGTCGCAGGGGGGCTGGAGCCTATCCCAGCATACATTGGGCGAAAGGCAGGAATACACCCTGGACGGGTCGCCAGTCCATCACAGGGCACACACACCATTCACTCACACACTCATACCTACGGGCAATTTAGACTCTCCAATCAGCCTAACATGCATGTCTTTGGACTGTGGGAGGAAACCGGAGTACCCGGAGGAAACCCACGCAAACATGGGGAGAACATGCAAACTCCGCACAGAGAGGCCCGGGGATTCGAACCCAGGACCTCCTTGCTGTGAGGCGGCGGTGCTACCCACTGCACCATCCGTGCCGCCATAATGAAACATGTATCAAGTATTTTTTCAAGTATAGTATTCTAGTATTGTATTTTTTCAAGTATTGTAAAAACAACTAAACAGTGAATCTATATGTATATTTTGTGTGGGCGATCTAAACAAATGTTCTGATAGTATTTCATGAAAAATGAGGAATTTGAACCAATGAGTTTGGAAGTGCGAGATTTCTTCAAAGATATACACAATGCTTGTTTTGAACAGGCGAACAGGCTGTGTTACAAGAGCTCACCATTTTGAGTGTTGTGTCTGAGGTTTTGAAAATTGAGCACAAGCTTGTGAGACTAGCGTCACAGTGTAAAAAACTGTAAATGAATGCTAGCTTGGTGACTCTTTGATCATCTGTATTGCAGTTCTGGGTTAGCAGACATTTGCATACATTAATGCTTTAATGACGACGCAGTTACTCTGACAGACTGAGACTGCGGTTAGCCTGGTCTGACTGAATGTGCTGCAATGCAATGGGCGGGGCAGGGGTCACCATGGAAACTGATGATGCCCTGGCCCTGTTGTGTGTCGCCATGGTTACGCTGGGTCCCCTGTTTGGACTGGCCCAATACAGCTCCCCGGACCCCACAAATCACACTCATTTTGGGGGAAAACTTTTTTTTATTAATTGAGAGAAGACCCCGTTCTCTCAGCCAGAAATCATATCACCATCCCTGCTAACACAAAACCCTCTCACAATGATGCTGCAACATTGAGACTATATTCCAGTAACATTGTGAGAACATCTTGTTCTTGTTGCTTGGAGGCACCCTGTTCCTTCAGAATGGCTGAAGCTAAGCAGTTGTGGGCTTGGTTTGAGAGACCTCCTGGGAATATTAAGTCACTGCTGGAAGTGGTGTTGGTGGGCCAGTAGGGGGCGATCTTCCCTCTGGTCAAATTATCCCCAATGCCCCAGCGCAGCGATGTCCCTGATGTCCTGGTTAAGTTCCCAACCTGGCTCTCTCAACCTGGCAGATAATCATCCCCGTATGCAGCCGGCTGATAGCTGTTCTCTCTCTCTCCACCTCAGCTGGTGTGTGGTGAGCGTTCTCTCTCTCTCTCTCCACCTCAGCTGGTGTGTGGTGAGCTCTCTCTCTCTCTCTCTCCACCTCAGCTGGTGTGTGGTGAGCGCTCTCTCTCTCTCTTTCTCTCTCACTCTCTCTCTCTCTCTCTCCACCTCAGCTGGTGTGTGGTGAGCGCTCTCTCTCTGTCTCTCTCTCTCTCTCTCACTCTCTCTCTCTCTCTCTCCACCTCAACTGGTGTGTGGTGAGCGTTCTCTCTCTCTCCACCTCAGCTGGTGTGTGGTGAGCGTTCTGGCACAAAATGGCTGCCGTTGCATGGTGGCTGGGGTGAGTTTCCCCGTCGTCACTATAAAGTGCTGTAATTGTGAGGTATGCGCTATATAAATTCAAGGCATAATCTTCATTCAGTTGTTCATAAGGTTACTGTGACATAAAAGTTTTAAACAGAAAGCGACTAAAAATTAAGGTGGAATAAAAGAATCACACTGTGAACAGCCTAGAGATATGAGAACAAACAAAGACCCCGTTAGTCAGGGAAGAACACAGTGTCCGGCAATGCCTCTCCGTGCTGTTTGTTCTGCAGAATCAGATGTCAGGGGTCAATTGCGTCTCCAAAGAGAGCAGCCAGTGAGCCGTCTCTGCGGCCCAGACGCTGAACGCTGGTCAATATTGGCCCAGGCCTGCAATCATGGGGAGGTGTGAACCCGATCGCAGCTTCACACCCCCCCAGCCAAGGCCCAGCCAAAAACACCGCTAGCTGTCCCCTCAGGCATCACCATCACATTTCTGTGGGAAAACAGGCCGAGTCTGGAGCGAGAGGGAGGGAGAGAGGGAGGGAGAGGGAGGGATGGAGCGAGAGAGAGGGAAAGAGGGAGGGATGGAGGGAGAGGTGAGGGAGGGATAGAGTGGGGGGGGAGGTGAGAATAGATATTTCTCTTTAAAATATCCAGTAATCAACGGGAATTGTATAGGCGTCTGAAGTATTTCACATCATTATTTGATCCACGTGTGATGCAGGCCATGGTCGCCCTGTCTGAAGGCAAAGGTGATTTTCTAATTTTTAAAAAATTAATTAACGAAAGTGGTGTCTGTAGCAGCTCCAGATAAAATCTAGATTCCTAAAAATGGCGTGGTTTTGCACTGATGCTCCACGAACACAGCATCTAGGTATGCAATGCAGTCCTATATTAACATGTCTACTACGTTAACGTGCAATTACACCCAACTAGACCTCTGTCATGCCTGTACTCAGTACAGATACCATTTCCCAATGATTATGGAAAGTTCAATATTTTCTCTTCTGCTGCGAAATCCCACCCCCGCTGAAAACACTGAACACAGGGCCAAGGTAAGACTTGTCAAACACGGAGAGTCAAATGACTTTACTGGCGTCAGAGAAATTAATATTGCAACAGGTGATGTCAGTGTGTGTTATAAAGCGGTCTCTCCCGAGACTCCGGGCACAGAGTGGTTATCGCTCTCCCGCTCCCGCTCCCGCTCCCGCTCCCGCTCTCCCGCTCTCCCGCTCGCCTCCGCTCTCAGAACCATGGGCAGCGCCCGGCTGCTCGTGCTCGCCTGCTGCGCGCTCATCGTGCTCGTGCGCTGCGATGACTCGCTGGAAGCTCGCTCTCTGGAAAACCCCATCAAGACATCAGAAGAGAAGGAACTGGTAATATATATGAGAGAGAGAGAGAGAGAGAGAGAGAGAGAGAGAGAGAGAGAGAGAGAGAGAGAGAGAGAGAGAGAGAGAGAGATCCACCAGCAACTATGATTATAGTTTAATTCCTACTTTTTAAAAATCGGTTAAAATTGGAATTTGGCATCAGATTTCGGAAAACCGAAGTGTGTATTTTATGGTTGTGAAACATGTCCACACTTTACTACCACAATATTATCTAAATGCAATGAAAATGTACTGATCATAATACTGAGCTACAGCGATTCCACAGGATAAAAGACGGTCTTGGTAAAAACGGTATATTTGGTAAAAAGCAGACTGGCTCTGTGCGGGATGGCACTGGGGTGGCCCATCAGATGTTAGGGGTGGCACCGGGCACCCCTTTAGAACCGCCCTTGGGCCTATTACATGAAATTACAGTCGAAATGCAATTTATCCATTGATAGACTACCTGAAAAAGAAGTACTTAAGCGTCTCCTGAAGGTATTTCCTATTTCGCCCGCAAACCGCAGATCGAAGCCTTGCAGGAGGTTCTGGAGAAACTGAAGAATAAGCGAATGCCCTCAGCGGAGAAGAAGTTAGGCTGGCTGCCGTCGGTAAGAGAAAATCCAAAATATTTCGACTATTTCAAATGTGACTGGTATCAGAACAGATTAGTCAAGTGCACTCAATAAATCCATGAAATTTGTCATTTGAAGGTGATTTTTCCATGTAGGCAAAGCAATTCCTACGTAAAAAATTCATTTCGACTCCTGAAGCAAAATGTGATGTTTTTGCGTTAAAATGCTAGCAACAAATATATATGCGGCGGCTTTGCTTTTAGTTGTATGCTCGTTTAAAGCACCGATTTGCTGTAATATGCTTTTATATATTTTTATCACGCGCAGTGCGATGCAGGAGAGCAATGCGCGATACGCAAGGGCGCGAGAATCGGACAGTTATGCGGATGTCCGCGAGGAACTTCCTGCAACTTCTACATCCTGAAGTGTCTATAGAGAGACGAGCTGTCGCCGCTGAGACGGACAAACCAGCTGTGCTACAAGAAACAGAGCATCGGCCTGGGTGGCAGTGTATATATTTCATATCCTTAGGCTATCCTCTTGTCCAGAAAAAAATAAAATACTGAAATAAATATATGTATATTCATCCACACTGTTTCATACTGATTGTGCTATTTGTCTGTTTATGATGTAAGAAAAGTCACCAAATAAACATAATAAATAAATAATTTGTAAACGAGTCCAGGAGTATGAACCAGTCTTAAAAGGAGTGAGTGAGTGAGTGATAAGTCCATGGAGAAGATTTTCAGTAGAGCTGTGGACGTTGTTGGATGAGAGATGTCTACAGCACCATCAGGTGGGCGTATTTTGGGAGGCAGGGGCTCAAGCGAAAAACTGCACTCGCCCCACCGACACACACTACACCCACCCAGCCACCCTGACGCCATCCATAATCACACACTACACCCACCCAGCCACCCTGACGCCATCCACAATCACACACTACACCCACCCAGCCACCCTGACGCCATCCATAATCACACACTACACCCACCAAGCCACCCTGACGCCATCCATAATCACACATTACACCCACCCAGCCACCCTGACGCCATCCATAATCACACACTACACCCACCCAGCCACCCTGACGCCATCCATAATCACACACTACACCCACCCAGCCACCCTGACGCCATCCATAATCACACACTACACCCACCCAGCCACCCTGACGCCATCCATAATCACACACTACACCCACCCAGCCACCCTGACGCCATCCACAATCACACACTACACCCACCCAGCCACCCTGACGCCATCCATAATCACACACTACACCCACCCAGCCACCCTGACGCCATCCACAATCACACACTACACCCACCCAGCCACCCTGACGCCATCCATAATCACACACTACACCCACCCAGCCACCCTGACGCCATCCACAATCACACACTACACCCACCCAGCCACCCTGACGCCATCCACAATCACACACTACACCCACCCAGCCACCCTGACGCCATCCACAATCACACACTACACCCACCCAGCCACCCTGACGCCATCCATAATCACACACTACACCCACCCAGCCACCCTGACGCCATCCATAATCACACACTACACCCACCCAGCCACCCTGACGCCATCCATAATCACACACAATGTTCATAACATGGTCCTGTTTAAACTACACTGATCAATCCATTCCATAATCACACACTATGTTCATAACATGGACCTGTTTAAACTACACTGATCAATCCATTCCATAATCACACACTATGTTCATAACATGGACCTGTTTAAACTATACTGATCAATCCATTCCATAATCACACACTATGTTCATAACATGGACCTGTTTAAACTACACTGATCAATCCATTCCATAATCACACACTATGTTCATAACATGGACCTGTTTAAACTACACTGATCAATCCATTCCATAATCACACACTATGTTCATAACATGGACCTGTTTAAACTATACTGATCAATCCATTCCATAATCACACACTATGTTCATAACATGGACCTGTTTAAACTACACTGATCAATCCATTCCATAATCACACACTATGTTCATAACATGGACCTGTTTAAACTACACTGATCAATCCATTCCATAATCACACACTATGTTCATAACATGGACCTGTTTAAACTATACTGATCAATCCATTCCATAATCACACACTATGTTCATAACATGGACCTGTTTAAACTACACTGATCAATCCATTCCATAATCACACACTATGTTCATAACATGGACCTGTTTAAACTACACTGATCAATCCATTCCATAATCACACACTATGTTCATAACATGGACCTGTTTAAACTATACTGATCAATCCATTCCATAATCACACACTATGTTCATAACATGGACCTGTTTAAACTACACTGATCAATCCATTCCATAATCACACACTATGTTCATAACATGGACCTGTTTAAACTACACTGATCAATCCATTCCATAATCACACACTATGTTCATAACATGGACCTGTTTAAACTATCCTGATCAATCCATTCTGTAATCACACACTATGTTCATAACATGGACCTGTTTAAACTATACTGATCAATCCATTCTGTAATCACACACTATGTTCATAACATGGGACCTGTTTAAACTACACTGATCAATCCATTCCATAATCACACACTATGTTCATAACATGGACCTGTTTAAACTATACTGATCAATCCATTCCATAATCACACACTATGTTCATAACATGGACCTGTTTAAACTATACTGATCAATCCATTCCATAATCACACACTATGTTTAAATTCTACTGAAATGCATTATTCCATGAAGAAAGGTCCTCTCTCTCTCTCTCTCTCTCTCTCTCTCTCTCTCTCTCTCTCTCTCTCTCTCTCTCTCTCTCTCTCTCTCTCTCTCTCTCTCTCTCTCTCTCTCTCTCTCTCTCTCTCTCTCTCTCTCTCTCTCTCTCTCTCTCTCTCTCTCTCTAATCCACTATTTAATAATTAATCTACCAGACAATTCCAACACACTATATGCGCGTTTAGGCCACTGTTGGGTGCATTTGAATCTTCTTGTCACGTTTCACGCTTGTCACGTCATGTTTCATGTTTCATTATTGTCTTAGTTATTATATTGTCATGTCACGTAGTCTCGCCACGTTTTTATGCTTTATTTCTTGTTACGTTTAATTTTCATATCTTGTTACGTTTCATGTTCAGTTCTTGTTACGATGTATTTTCTAGTCTTGTCATGTCACATTATGTAGTTTATTCATGTCACAGTTCACAAACTTATGTTTGTACCTGTGTATGAATTTGCTTGTTTTCAACTACGCTGATTTAAACAATCCTTTGATAAAGACTTTATCGCACTTTTGTCTGTATGGTGCATTTTGGGTCCAACCCCCACGCACCAGACTAACTAAGAACTATTGGTCATATAGAAACTGAAGCGGAAATTGAAACCGTAAGCACTGCATGCTTTACTTAGTCAGGCAAGACCGCACACCAGATTCATCAGCGAGCAGGTATGTTGTCTTTCGCTATACTCATCTCAGTTTTGCCAATGAGAGAAGCTTGTTGGTTCTGTATATCGTGCGTTCAGAAATACACACGCATGGTTACGGCAACATAAAGATTATCATGTGTTCGGTGTCGTATAGGACGTAGTTGAGTAGTTGCCGAGACTGCAGTCAATAACACCACAGACGCAGATATTTAATGTTCCCTCTTATATTTGTCGTAATGGCACGATATAACTTGTCCTGAAACTTTGAAACGTTGTTGAAAACAAAATCATCCAAAGTTGGGCAAAGCGAGGCCGATTTATTCTCGTTCTGTCTTTAGAATATGCAGTTTGCTCAAAGAAAAGTGAAGTAGCCTATCCAAGCAGTTATGCAGGTAAGAGAGACTTTGTGTATATTTAATAATCAATAGGCACGGGCTGACTAAAGCCGAACTATATTACAATTCAATGGAATGACCGAATTGTATGGGCTTGAATGGGACCACGTGTTCACTGTTTCCCTTCCGGTTATATTACAGTTCCACGGTATACGATCAGAAATATGCGATTAGAATGTAACTGGTGTAGCCTGAAATAGGAGTGCCATTATGTCAAGATAAGAAAAAACGTTAACAGGGTAAGTCCAGGCGAAGAAAGAATGCGATATGTTTCCTTATTGAAGCGTCTTCGAAGTTGATTGCACCTTCAACGTCACTGTTCAGTTCAGTGATCTTTAAGCTATGGAGCTTATGGCCCCCGCCCTGTCAGTTAAATGGATAGTTGAGGTTTTAAATCTATAAATCTATAATTTCAGTTTTAGTTTGTTTTGATTGCCCCATGCAGACATGTTTTGTTTACAATAAAGTATATTTTCATTATAGAGAAGTTTCTGGGGATCGATCTTTGCAGTGGGTTTGTTGTCCTTAAGCAATAAACTAGGAGGAATCGAAAGTGAAAGTCCTGCAGTGTGTTCCCCACCCATGAACTCAGCCAACTGATTCCAATCATTATGTTGTGTTTTTACATGTTTTTATTGCATGCTAGTGAGTCTGGACAGGCTTCTACCAGGTGCCATAAATGGAGCTCACACACACACACACACTCTCTCACTCTCACTCTCACTCTCACTCTCACTCTCACAATGTAAACGTGTGTTCCTGCAGTCTCCAGCTGATCATGAGTGCTGTCAGGTCGTCTCTGTCGCGGGAGCAGGAGAGGCAGCTGAGCTCGCTGTTCGGCCAGGTGAAGCTGAGCCTCCTCTACAAAGCCAGCGTGCACGGCTACACCGCCGCTGCCTTCCACGGCAGGTGTGACCTGCAGGGCCCCACCGTGGTGGTGGCCTACAACCACGCAGGCTTTGTCTACGGCGCCTACACCAGCAGGGACTACGCCCAGAGCGGGCAGTACGTCGCGGACGAGCGCGCCTTCCTGTTCAGCTTCGGCGGCGAGCGGGCGGGGCAGAGCCCCCTGCGCTACACGCCCAAGCTCCCTGAGCAGGCCTTCCAGGACGGGAACACCGGCCCCAACTTCGGAGCGCTGCTCTTCCTGAAGGACAACACGGCCGCCGTCGCCTGCACTCCCGGGGTGCTGTACAACTTCGCCCCGGCAGACGTGCACGGCGACGACCCGGCGCTGGAGGAATGCGAGGTGTACAGGGTGGAGGGTAATAAAAACACGGCCGGCTCCGTAACGTTTGGGACGAAGATTTGCCAATTTATTTTTTTACATTTAAGAATAATATATTTTAGGAAGGATCAGCAACATATATTTTCAGTGTTTTGTGGGACTGCTGACTGATGTACTGCCCATTACAAGTATTGTGTCTACATCTGTAGGCTCATCTTCCAGAATAGTTCATCCTGAAAATATGGTCAGAATAGCAGAAAATACATTTGCGTTGCGTAAGGGATCAACCTCATGATTGATGCGCCCCATCGTCATTATTGAGACTGGCCAATCAGATGCTCTGCTTCTCTCTTAGATCTCGGAGGCCTCCTGGAGAAACCTTGGAGAAATGTCCTCTGGAATTCTGGGTAAGCAGCCATTTTACCCACCGTCTGAGCAGGGCTGGGCTTGGTTAGTGCTGAAGTTAGTATGAAATAAGCGGAGTCATTTGGCATGGTCTGTCCGATATGGGAAGAGTTTCCCTGCCATCTCCATCTGTCTCTCCATCACTCCTCTGTCTCCATCTCTCCCTCCGTTCTGTGTCTGTGTCTGTGTCTCCCTGCAGGAAGAGGAAGGAGTTGCTGGACTTTGTGAAGAACTACAGGCCCATGATGAAGGGGGTTCAGCAGGCCCGGATCCTGCTCGTTGGGCCGGTCGGGGTTGGGAAGTCTAGCTTCTTCAACTCCATCAATTCCATCTTCCGGGGTCATGTGACCAGCCAGGCCATTGCAGGCAGTGCTGTCAAAAGTCTGACTTCCCAGGTGCGTCAATCAATCACTCAATCACTCAATCACTCAATCACTCAGTCAGTCAGTCAGTCAGTCAGCCAGTCAGTCAGTCAGTCAGTCAGTCAGCCAGTCAGCCAGTCAGCCAGTCAGCCAGTCAGCCAGTCAGCCAGTCAGTCAGCCAGCCAGTCAATCAATCTTTTGTTCAGTTCCGCAGCTACCGTGTGAAGGCTGGGAGGGAGGGCAAGCCCCTCCCCTTTGTGGTGTGTGACACCATGGGATTGGAGGCCGCCGCGGGGGAGGGGCTTCACTTGGATGACATCACAAGCATCCTGCGAGGCCATGTTGTGGACAGGTACCAGGTGAGGATCGCCAATACCTTCAGTCTGAAGGCACACTGCAGGGTCTATAGTGCTGCTGCGGTCCTGTGTTTCACACAAGTCTCCGTGGTAAAGCTTTATTTTACAGCTCATTATTTACTGGGTGACTGCACCGCTACTAATTATTAGGTAACTACTTTGATTTCCATGGTCAGTACGATGAAGCAAAGTCAGTAATTATGTGCACATGCGTTTCACAGCCCTGAAGCAAAGTCAGTAAGTATCATGTGCACATGTTTCACAGCCCTGTGGGCTTGCATCTGAAATAAAAATAGTTACCGAATGAGTACCTGATAATTACACAGAAAATACTAGGTAATTATCCTCCTGGCTCGTGTTAAAGCTTGTACATCTCCATACTTGGATAGCTGTTGCCGGCGAGGAGAGACGACTCTTTGGTGGACTGTTGAGGTTTGGTTTTTGAACAAGCTGAAACCTGACCCCACCCCACAGACTCTGTAGCCGCACCACCCCTCCCACACAGAACAGCATGCCATGCCCAGAAACGTGACAAATGCATTTTACAATCGCAGACAACAGGTAATGGAGCTGGAATTTCCAAAGGTGTTCAAAGACAGAGATCGCCAGAGCATCATGGATCGCATGGCACGTGGTTATTTTATAATGTTATGTGAAGTGAGCACATTGCGCAATCGCTTGAAATGCATAGGGGGCTGCCTGTAGCGTAGTGATTAAGGTAAATGACTGGGACACGCAGAGTCGGTGGTTCTAATCCTGGTGTAGCCACAATAAGATCCGCACAGCCATTGGGCCCTTGAGCAAGGCCCTTAACCCTGCATTGCTCCAGGGGAGCATTGTCTCCTGCTTAGTCTAATCAACTGTACGTCGCTCTGGATAAGACTGTCTGTCTGTGTTTTCTCCGCTCAGTTCAACCCGAGAGTGCCCCTGCTGCCAGACTCCCTGGGGTACCGTAAGAACCCCTCGCTCTGTGACATGATCCACTGTGTGGTCTACGTGCTGGACAGCACCAAGCTGAACCAAATGACACCCAAACTGTGGGAGAAACTGACTGACATCCGCAGCAAGGTCAACCTGCTGGGTGAGTCACAGGGCCTGGAACACGCCTATTCTCCCATAACATGCCCCAAACATGCTAACCTTACTGTAACACGCCAAGAACATGCCTATTCTCCCATAACATGCCCCAAACATGCTAACCTTACTGTAACACGCCAAGAACATGCCTATTCTCCCATAACATGCCCCAAACATGCTAACCTTACTGTAACACGCCAAGAACACGTCTATTCCCACATAACATGCCCCAAACATGCTAACCTTACTGTAACACGCCAAGAACATGCCTATTCTCCCATAACATGCCCCAAACATGCTAACCTTACTGTAACACGCCAAGAACACACCTATTCCCACATAACATGCCCCAAACATGCTAACCTTACTGTAACACGCCAAGAACACGCCTATTCTCACATAACATGCTAACCTTACTGTAACACGCCAAGAACATGCCTATTCTCCCATAACATGCCCCAAACATGCTAACCTTACTGTAACATGCCAAGAACATGCCTATTCTCACATAACATGCCCCAAACATGCTAACCTTACTGTAACATGCCAAGAACATGCCTATTCTCACATAACATGCCCCAAACATGCTAGCCTTACTGTAACATGCCAAGAACACGCCTATTCTCACATAACATGCTAGCCTTAGAATAGACCCAGTCAGTCCTACGACTGCACATTCATTGATTCTCCAATAACATTTACTTGAATGGACCTAAATATCCTCAAGTTAAAGTCTATACATCCATATCAAGTGGACCATGTATGAATTTAACTCAACTGCCCTGGATGACAGTTTAACTTTAATAAAAAAGAAAAAAAAAAAGATTATAATGGCCTCTGTACATGTCTTATGTGCGCAGAGAATGCAGTCTATATTGCAAACACTATTAATGAAATTATTTTTTGAAAACTACTTTAAAAAACATTAGATTGTCGCATTTGTCACTAAGGGCAGTTCACTTGTGTCTCTGTCCAGATATTTGTGTACTGACTGTATATGGTCCTGTGTGTATGTTCTCCAGGTGTTCCCCAGCTGGTGCTCATGACCAAGGTGGACGAGGCGTGTCATCACGTGGGCGTGGACCTGAAGCAGGTGTACAGCAGCCACTTCATCGACAGGAAGGTGAACTGAGCACACTGTTTTTTCAAAATAAAAGATGTTCAGTGTGAAACACGTTAGACTCTGTGTTTAGGATCAGACGGTTCATAACTCCCAGCCCCTTCTGGAAATGGGCATTTAATTTGTCATTGATAGAGTGGACATGTGAAATATAGATGAGCGTGTGAGTGTGTGAGCATTTGTGTGTGTGTGTGTGTGTGTGAGCGTGTGTGTGTGTGAGCATGTGTGTGTGTGTGTGTGTGAGCATTTGTGTGTTTGTGTATATAGTGTGTGTGTGTTGCATGTCCTCCCTCTCTCTGGTGTCAGTGGCCGTGTGGTCATATAATTGTGTGATTGTGTGATCGTGTGGTAAAGTGATGCTGTGGTTGTGTGATCATGTGATCATGTGATCATGTGATCATGTGATCATGTGGTCATGTGGTCATGTGATCGTGTGATCGTGTGATCATGTGGTCATGTCATGGTGTGGTGGTGTGGTAAAGTGATGCTGTGGTCATGTGATCATGTGATTGTGTGGTCATGTGATCATGTGATGGTGTGGTGGTGTGATCATGTGACATGGCGGGTGGGGTGCAGGTGCAGGAGTTGGGGGTCTTCCTGGGGATACCCATATCCTGCATCATCCCGGTGAAAAACTACAGCCAGGAGCTGGAGTTGGACCCCTCCACCGACCTCCTGCTGCTCAGTGCGGTCCAGCAGATGCTCCGCTTCGCTGACAACTACTTCGACGACATTTACCTGGGGGCGGACGAGCACTGCAGCGAATAGCCCCCCCTCTACACACCAGGGGGAGGGGGAGCAGTGCGGAGAATAGCCCCCCCTCTACACACCAGGGGGAGGGGGAGCAGTGCGGAGAATAGCCCCCCCTCTACACACCAGGGGGAGGGAGGAGCAGTGCGGAGAATAGCCCCCCCTCTACACACCAGGGGGAGGATGAGCAGCGCAGAGAATAGCTCCCCTCTGTACAGTACTCTGTAGGTCATTGACTGCTATGACCCCCAAAGTGAAAGATTTATGTTATTGTTATTGTAGAAATATAACAGGAAGTTATCATTTAACCCCAAAATGGCTACTCCGCACAGTTAACCTGCACTCTACACATTAAAGTGCTTGTCCTGCTTTGCTTAAACCAGTGTCCAATACGCTGTATATTTACCGTAAAAAATGTTGGCACAGATTTCTCAGATGCTTGCTAAATGCTGTCAGCTGCTCCGTAAGTGTGCCCTCATTTTATACAGAGGTCAAATAAATAAACATCACACTCCACAATGCATAGTACAAATGGTTTTTATTGCGATCTTGTGTGCAAAGGGAATAAAAACAGCTTTTATTTTTAAATAAACATATTTATTTATCACAGAAACAGTTAGGTCACAAAGTTGGCTGTGATGTCACTGAAAATTGTCTATGCTGTCATACAAAATGTAGCAATTCTTATTGCCTCCCCCTATTAGCCCACTGAAGATAATATCAATTCACAACAAGGGCGAAAGTAAGCAGGGATGTCAATGAGCTATTGACAGAATGTACATTGGTATAAGAGATGATGTATTGGTATAAGAGATGATGTATTGGGGTTAATGTCGCACAGGGGAGACAGTGTTAATGTTGCACGGGGGGCAGTTTGAGGGTGCGTAGTGCTTTGCTAAACCAGTTTTGGGTGTTGTGGAATTCACTCTTCAGTGCGTCCTGCTGGTGCTCCAGATCCTGAGGAAAGACAATATGGTAACCCAAGATGCTCAACTAGTATTCACTAAGACGCTCTCTCCCATATGGAAAAGTAACGCATCTAAATATGTGGTTGTAAATTAAAAATCTATTTAAATATATAGAGTAATACACACTCAGTGATCACTTAAAAAAAATTAAATGAATGTATTACGATATATATTATAAACGTATGTATTATATGTAAGCACATTAAATATATTATAAACGTAAGTATATGTAACCACAGATATATTAAATATATGTAAGTTTATGTCATAAATATGCAAAATTGGCCAATTTTTTATATTCAAATATATTTTCACAATATCTATAATGTATGCATATCTGTTGAAAAAATGTGTACATTTAAAATGATAAACTATGATTATAGTTTAATTCCTACTTTTTAAAAATCGGTTAAAATTGGAATTTGGCATCAGATTTCGGAAAACCGAAGTGTGTATTTTATGGTTGTGAAACATGTCCACACTTTACTACCACAATATTATCTAAATGCAATGAAAATGTACTGATCATAATACTGAGCTACAGCGATTCCACAGGATAAAAGACGGTCTTGGTAAAAACGGTATATTTGGTAAAAAGCAGACTGGCTCTGTGCGGGATGGCACTGGGGTGGCCCATCAGATGTTAGGGGTGGCACCGGGCACCCCTTTAGAACCGCCCTTGGGCCTATTACATGAAATTACAGTCGAAATGCAATTTATCCATTGATAGACTACCTGAAAAAGAAGTACTTAAGCGTCTCCTGAAGGTATTTCCTATTTCGCCCGCAAACCGCAGATCGAAGCCTTGCAGGAGGTTCTGGAGAAACTGAAGAATAAGCGAATGCCCTCAGCGGAGAAGAAGTTAGGCTGGCTGCCGTCGGTAAGAGAAAATCCAAAATATTTCGACTATTTCAAATGTGACTGGTATCAGAACAGATTAGTCAAGTGCACTCAATAAATCCATGAAATTTGTCATTTGAAGGTGATTTTTCCATGTATGCAAAGCAATTCCTACGTAAAAAATTCATTTCGACTCCTGAAGCAAAATGTGATGTTTTTGCGTTAAAATGCTAGCAACAAATATATATGCGGCGGCTTTGCTTTTAGTTGTATGCTCGTTTAAAGCACCGATTTGCTGTAATATGCTTTTATATATTTTTATCACGCGCAGTGCGATGCAGGAGAGCAATGCGCGATACGCAAGGGCGCGAGAATCGGACAGTTATGCGGATGTCCGCGAGGAACTTCCTGCAACTTCTACATCCTGAAGTGTCTATAGAGAGACGAGCTGTCGCCGCTGAGACGGACAAACCAGCTGTGCTACAAGAAACAGAGCATCGGCCTGGGTGGCAGTGTATATATTTCATATCCTTAGGCTATCCTCTTGTCCAGAAAAAAATAAAAAATAAAATACTGAAATAAATATATGTATATTCATCCACACTGTTTCATACTGATTGTGCTATTTGTCTGTTTATGATGTAAGAAAAGTCACCAAATAAACATAATAAATAAATAATTTGTAAACGAGTCCAGGAGTATGCACCAGTCTTAAAAGGAGTGAGTGAGTGAGTGATAAGTCCATGGAGAAGATTTTCAGTAGAGCTGTGGACGTTGTTGGATGAGAGATGTCTACAGCACCATCAGGTGGGCGCATTTTGGGAGGCAGGGGCTCAAGCGAAAAACTGCACTCGCCCCACCGACACACACTACACCCACCCAGCCACCCTGACGCCATCCATAATCACACACTACACCCACCCAGCCACCCTGACGCCATCCACAATCACACACTACACCCACCCAGCCACCCTGACGCCATCCATAATCACACACTACACCCACCCAGCCACCCTGACGCCATCCACAATCACACACTACACCCACCCAGCCACCCTGACGCCATCCATAATCACACACTACACCCACCCAGCCACCCTGACGCCATCCATAATCACACACTACACCCACCCAGCCACCCTGACGCCATCCATAATCACACACTACACCCACCCAGCCACCCTGACGCCATCCATAATCACACTCTATGTTCATAACATGGTCCTGTTTAAACTACACTGATCAATCCATTCCATAATCACACACTATGTTCATAACATGGTCCTGTTTAAACTACACTGATCAATCCATTCCATAATCACACACTATGTTCATAACATGGACCTGTTTAAACTACACTGATCAATCCATTCCATAATCACACACTATGTTCATAACATGGACCTGTTTAAACTATACTGATCAATCCATTCCATAATCACACACTATGTTCATAACATGGACCTGTTTAAACTACACTGATCAATCCATTCCATAATCACACACTATGTTCATAACATGGACCTGTTTAAACTACACTGATCAATCCATTCCATAATCACACACTATGTTCATAACATGGACCTGTTTAAACTATACTGATCAATCCATTCCATAATCACACACTATGTTCATAACATGGACCTGTTTAAACTACACTGATCAATCCATTCCATAATCACACACTATGTTCATAACATGGACCTGTTTAAACTACACTGATCAATCCATTCCATAATCACACACTATGTTCATAACATGGACCTGTTTAAACTATCCTGATCAATCCATTCCGTAATCACACACTATGTTCATAAACATGGACCTGTTTAAACTATCCTGATCAATCCATTCTGTAATCACACACTATGTTCATAACATGGACCTGTTTAAACTATACTGATCAATCCATTCTGTAATCACACACTATGTTCATAACATGGGACCTGTTTAAACTACACTGATCAATCCATTCCATAATCACACACTATGTTCATAACATGGACCTGTTTAAACTACACTGATCAATCCATTCCATAATCACACACTATGTTCATAACATGGACCTGTTTTAAACTATCCTGATCAATCCATTCTGTAATCACACACTATGTTCATAACATGGACCTGTTTAAACTACACTGATCAATCCATTCCATAATCACACACTATGTTCATAACATGGACCTGTTTAAACTACACTGATCAATCCATTCCATAATCACACACTATGTTCATAACATGGGACCTGTTTAAACTACACTGATCAATCCATTCCATAATCACACACTATGTTCATAACATGGACCTGTTTAAACTATCCTGATCAATCCATTCTGTAATCACACACTATGTTCATAACATGGACCTGTTTAAACTATACTGATCAATCCATTCTGTAATCACACACTATGTTCATAACATGGACCTGTTTTAAACTATACTGATCAATCCATTCCATAATCACACACTATGTTTAAATTCTACTGAAATGCATTATTCCATGAAGAAAGCACAGATTTGAGGTAGTCCTACTCTGAAATGATACATAAATCCCCTGGATTTGGGGTTTCAAAACTTCCTTCATATTCTGTATCATTTTGTTCCACTGCATATATTTTATAAATGAGACATACGGTGCAACTACTGAACTACAGTTCGATTTCAGTAACATGTTTCTCTGTATTGCTTCCTCCCTCATACACTGAGAAGAAAGGTCTCTCTCTCTCTCTCTCTCTCTCTCTCTCTCTCTCTCTCTCTCTCTCTCTCTCTCTCTCTCTCTCTCTCTCTCTCTCTCTCTCTCTCCTCTCTCTCTCTCTCTCTCTCTCTCTCTCTCTCTCTCTCTCTCTCTCTCTCTCTCTCTCTCTCTCTCTCTCTCTCTAATCCACTATTTAATAATTAATCTACCAGACAATTCCAACACACTATATGCGCGTTTAGGCCACTGTTGGGTGCATTTGAATCTTCTTGTCACGTTTCACGCTTGTCACGTCATGTTTCATGTTTCATTATTGTCTTAGTTATTATATTGTCATGTCACGTAGTCTCGCCACGTTTTTTATGCTTTATTTCTTGTTACGTTTAATTTTCATATCTTGTTACGTTTCATGTTCAGTTCTTGTTACGATGTATTTTCTAGTCTTGTCATGTCACATTATGTAGTTTATTCATGTCACAGTTCACAAACTTGTTATGTCACGATTTATGTTTGTTCATGTTATGTTTTCCCGTTCATTGTTAAGCATACACTTGTTCGTGTCTTTCCGCTAACCTTGCGTTCACGCTTCCCTAATTGTTTCATTATCTTGTTAACTTGTCAATCCTCCACACCGGATTTCCATTCTGCATGCTGCTCTCAAGCTAATTGTCTGCACCCGTCTACACCTGCATATAAGCTCAGTGTTCAGGTCATGTCTTCGCGAAATTGTTGCCTCCTGTTCGTTAGTGCTTGGTTGAGCGGGTTCCAAGCCATTGTTGACCTGTTGTGCTCATGCCTGTTTATTGACTTCTGTTTTGCTCATGCCTGTTTATTGACTTCTGTTTTGTTGACTACTGCCTGCCGTCCGTCCGTCCGTCCGTCTGTACTTCTGCCCCGCTGACCGCTTTCCTGGTTACTGCCCTTTTTGCATGGTGTACTGATTTCGAGACTGCCTTCTCCATCGGTACTGAACTTTGGTTTTGTCTTGATTACCTGTGTATGAATTTGCTTGTTTTCAACTACGCTGATTAAACAATCCTTTGATAAAGACTTTATCGCACTTTTGTCTGTATGGTGCATTTTGGGTCCAACCCCCACGCACCAGTCTCCCTTCTGTTTTTTGCAGAACAAACTGAAAACTACTGGTCATATAGGTCATATAGCAACTGAAACAGAAATTGAAACGGTAAGCACTGCATTTGCTTTACTTAGTCACGCAAGACCGCACACCAGATTCATCAACGAGCAGGTATGTTGTCTTTCGCTATACTCATCTCAGTTTTGTCAATGAGAAAAGCTTGTTGGTTCTGTATATCCCGCGTTCAGAAATACACACGCATGGTTACCGAAACAGAGATTATCATGTGTTCGGTGTCGTATAGGACGTAGTTGAAGGGTGGAAAACGAACACGGCGAGACTGCAGTCAATAACACCACAAACGCAGATATTTAATGTTCCCTCTTATATTTGTCGTAGTGGCAAGATATAACTATAACCTGAAACGTTGAAAACAAAATCATCTAAAGTTGGGCGAAGCGAGGCCGATTTATTCTCGTTCTGCCTTTAGAATATGCAGTTTGCGCAAAGAAAGAGTTTGCGCAAAGAAAAGTGAAGTAGCCTATCCAAGCAGTTATACAGGTAAGAGATACTTTGTGTATATTTAATAATCAATAGGCACGGGCACGGGACTAAAGCCGAAATATATAACAGTTCAATGGAATTACCGAATTGGATGGGCTTGAATGGAACCACGTGATCACCGTTTCCCTTCCGGTTATATTACAGTTCGATGGTATACGATCAGAAATATGCGATTAGAATGTAACTGGTGTAGCCTGAAATAGGAGTGCCATTATGTCAAGATGAGTAAAAAAAAAAAAACGTTAACAGGGTAAGTCCAGGCGAAGAAAGAATGCGATATGTTTCCTTATTGAAGTTGATTGCACCTTCAACGTCACTGTTCAGTTCAGTGATCTTTGAAGCTATGGAGCTTATGGCCCCCGCGCTGTCAATTAAATGGATAGTTGAGGTTTTAAATCTATAATTTCAGTTTTAGTTTGTTTCGATTACCCCATGCAGACGTTTTGTTTACAATAAAGTATATTTTCATTATAGAGAAGTTTCTGGGGATCGATCTTCTTTGCAGTGGGTTTGTTGTCCTTAAGCAATAAACTTAACCTGTGACTTCACGTGGAAAGTCCCGGGCCCAGAAAGTAGGAATCGAAAGTGAAAGTCCTGCAGTGTGTTCCCCACCCATGAACTCAGCCAACTGATTCCAATCATTGTTCTGCCTCCTGACTGGGGAATTTTGCTGATTACCAAACCCTCTTAACACACATACTATAGTACAAACCCTCTAACACACACACTACACACAATACACTACAAACTCTCACACGCACACTCTCTCACACACACACACACACACACACACACACACACACACGCACAGTAAATGTAAACGTGTGTTCCTGCAGTCTCCAGCTGATCATGAGTGCTGTCAGGTCGTCTCTGTCGCGGGAGCAGGAGAGGCAGCTGAGCTCGCTGTTCGGCCAGGTGAAGCTGAGCCTCCTCTACAAAGCCAGCGTGCACGGCTACACCGCCGCTGCCTTCCACGGCAGGTGTGACCTGCAGGGCCCCACCGTGGTGGTGGCCTACAACCACGCAGGCTTTGTCTACGGCGCCTACACCAGCAGGGACTACGCCCAGAGCGGGCAGTACGTCGCGGACGAGCGCGCCTTCCTGTTCAGCTTCGGCGGCGAGCGGGCAGGGCGGAGCCCCCTGCGCTACACACCCAAGCTCCCTGAGCAGGCCTTCCAGGACGGGAACACCGGCCCCAACTTCGGAGCGCTGCTCTTCCTGAAGGACAACACGGCCGCCGTCGCCTGCACTCCCGGGGAGCTGTACAACTTCGCCCCGGTGGACGTGCACGGCGACGACCCGGCGCTGGAGGAATGCGAGGTGTACAGGGTGGAGGGTAATAAAAACACGGCCGGCTCCGTAACGTTTGGCAATTTTTTTTTATTTTTTTTTATTTTTTACATTTAAGAATAATATATTTTAGGAAGGATCAGCAACATATATTTGCCATATTTTCAGTGTTTTGTGGGACTGCTGACTGATGTACTGCCCATTACAAGTATTGTGTCTACATCTGTAGGCTCATCTTCCAGAATAGTTCATCCCAATATGGTCAGAATAGCCTCCTACTGTAACAAAAAATATTATAAATTAGGTCACAATATACAGAAAATACATTTGCGTTGTGTAAGGGATCAACCTCATGATTGACGCGTCCCATCGTCATTATTGAGACTGGCCAATCAGATGCTCTGCTTCTCTCTTAGATCTCGGAGGCCTCCTGGAGAAACCTTGGAGAAATGTCCTCTGGAATTCTGAGTAAGCAGCCATTTTACCCACCGTCTGAGCAGGACTGGGTGCGGTTAGTGCTGAAGTTAGTATGAAATAAGCTGAGTCATTTGGGATGGTCTGTCCGATATGGGAAGAGTTTCCCTGCCATCTCCATCTGTCTCTCCATCACTCCTCCATCTCTGTCTCCATCTCTGTCTCCATCTCTCCCTCCGTTCTGTGTCCGTGTCTCCCTGCAGGAAGAGGAAGGAGTTGCTGGACTTTGTGAAGAGCTACAGGCCCATGATGAAGGGGGTTCAGCAGGCCCGGATCCTGCTTGTTGGGCCGGTCGGGGTTGGGAAGTCTAGCTTCTTCAACTCCATCAATTCCATCTTCCGGGGTCATGTGACCAGCCAGGCCATTGCAGGCAGTGCTGTCAAAAGTCTGACTTCCCAGGTGCGTCAATCAATCACTCAATCACTCAGTCAGTCAGTCAGTCAAATAATAAAACAATCAGTCAGTCAGTGCATCAGCCAGTCAATCAGTCAATCAGTCAATCAGTCAATCAGTCAATCAGTCAATCAATCAATCAATCAATCAATCAAACAAGCAATCAATCTTTTGTTCAGTTCCGCAGCTACCGTGTGAAGGCTGGGAGGGAGGGCAAGCCCCTCCCCTTTGTGGTGTGTGACACCATGGGATTGGAGGCCGCCGCGGGGGAGGGGCTTCACTTGGATGACATCACAAGCATCCTGCGAGGCCATGTTGTGGACAGGTACCAGGTGAGGATCGCCGATACCTTCAGTCTGAAGGCACACTGCAGGGTCTATAGTGCTGCTGCGGTCCTGTGTTTCACACAAGTCTCCGTGGTAAAGCTTTATTTTACAGCTCATTATTTACTGGGTGACTGCACCGCTACTAATTATTAGGTAACTACTTTGATTTCCATGGTCAGTACGATGAAGCAAAGTCAGTAATTATGTGCACATGCGTTTCACAGCCCTGAAGCAAAGTCAGTAAGTATCATGTGCACATGTTTCACAGCCCTGTGGGCTTGCATCTGAAATAAAAATAGTTACCGAATGAGTACCTGATAATTACACAGAAAATACTAGGTAATTATCGCCTGTCCCCAACCCCACCCACTCACCTCCTGGCTCGTGTTAAAGCTTGTACATCTCCATACTTGGATAGCTGTTGCCGGCGAGGAGAGACGACTCTTTGGTGGACTGTTGAGGTTTGGTTTTTGAACAAGCTGAAACCTGACCCCACCCCACATCATGGATCGCATGGCACATGGTTGTTTTATAATGTTTTGTGAAGTGAGCACATTGCACAATCGCTTGAAAAGCATAGGGGGCGGCCTGTAGCGTAGTGGTTAAGGTAAATGACTGGGACACGCAGAGTCGGTGGTTCTAATCCCGGTGTAGCCACAATAAGATCTGCACAGCCGTTGGGCCCTTGAGCAAGGCCCTTAACCCTGCATTGCTCCAGGGGAGGATTGTCTCCTGCTTAGTCTAATCAACTGTACGTCGCTCTGGATCAGACTGTCTGTCTGTGTTTTCTCCGCTCAGTTCAACACGACAGTGCCCCTGCAGCCAGACTCCTTGGGGTACCGTAAGAACCCCTCGCTCTGTGACATGATCCACTGTGTGGTCTACGTGCTGGACAGCACCAAGCTGAACCAAATGACACCCAAACTGTGGGAGAAACTGACTGACATCCGCCGCAAGGTCAACCTGCTGGGTGAGTCACAGGGCCTGGAACACGCCTATTCTCCCATAACATGCCCCAAACATGCTAACCTTACTGTAACACGCCAAGAACATGCCTATTCTCCCATAACATGCCCCAAACATGCTAACTTTACTGTAACACGCCAAGAACATGCCTATTCTCCCATAACATGCCCCAAACATGCTAACCTTACTGTAACATGCCAAGAACACGTCTATTCCCACATAACATGCCCCAAACATGCTAACCTTACTGTAACACGCCAAGAACACGCCTATTCCCACATAACATGCCCCAAACATGCTAACCTTACTGTAACACGCCAAGAACACGCCTATTCTCACATAACATGCTAACCTTACTGTAACACGCCAAGAACACGCCTATTCTCACATTACATGCTAACCTTACTGTAACACGCCAAGAACACACCTATTCTCCCATAACATGCCCCAAACATGCTAACCTTACTGTAACACACCAAGAACACGTCTATTCCCACATAACATGCCCCAAACATGCTAACCTTACTGTAACACGCCAAGAACACGCCTATTCCCACATAACATGCCCCAAACATGCTAACCTTACTGTAACACGCCAAGAACATGCCTATTCTCCCATAACATGCCCCAAACATGCTAACCTTACTGTAACATGCCAAGAACATGCCTATTCTCACATAACATGCCCCAAACATGCTAACCTTACTGTAACACGCCAAGAACACGCCTATTCCCACATAACGTGCCCCAAACATGCTAACCTTACTGTAACACACCAAGAACACGCCTATTCTCACATAACATGCTAACCTTACTGTAACACGCCAAGAACACGCCTATTCTCACATTACATGCTAACCTTACTGTAACACGCCAAGAACACGCCTATTCCCACATAACGTGCTCCAAACATGCTAACCTTACTGTAACACACCAAGAACACGCCTATTCTCACATAACATGCTAACCTTACTGTAACACGCCAAGAACACGCCTATTCTCACATTACATGCTAACCTTACTGTAACACGCCAAGAACACACCTATTCTCCCATAACATGCCCCAAACATGCTAACCTTACTGTAACACACCAAGAACACGTCTATTCCCACATAACATGCCCCAAACATGCTAACCTTACTGTAACACGCCAAGAACACGCCTATTCCCACATAACATGCCCCAAACATGCTAACCTTACTGTAACACGCCAAGAACACGCCTATTCTCACATAACATGCTAACCTTACTGTAACACGCCAAGAACATGCCTATTCTCACATAACATGCCCCAAACATGCTAACCTTACTGTAACACGCCAAGAACATGCCTATTCTCCCATAACATGCCCCAAACATGCTAACCTTACTGTAACATGCCAAGAACATGCCTATTCTCACATAACATGCCCCAAACATGCTAACCTTACTGTAACATGCCAAGAACACGCCTATTCCCACATAACATGCCCCAAACATGCTAACCTTACTGTAACACGCCAAGTACACGCCTATTCTCACATAACATGCTAACCTTACTGTAACACGCCAAGAACATGCCTATTCTCACATAACATGCCCCAAACATGCTAACCTTACTGTAACATGCCAAGAACATGCCTATTCTCACATAACATGCCCCAAACATGCTAACCTTACTGTAACATGCCAAGAACATGCCTATTCTCACATAACATGCCCCAAACATGTTAGCCTTACTGTAACACACCATGAACATGCCTATACTCCCATAACATGCCCCAAACATGCTAGCCTTACTGTAACACGCCAAGAACACGCCTATTCTCACATAACATGCTAGCCTTACTGTAACATGCCAAGAATAGACCCAGTCAGTCCTACGACTGCACATTCATTGATTCTCCAATAACATTTACTTGAATGGATGCTCTCCAGGTGTTCCCCAGCTGGTGCTCATGACCAAGGTGGACGAGGCGTGTCATCACGTGGGCATGGACCTGAAGCAGGTGTACAGCAGCCACTTCATCGACAGGAAGGTGAACTGAGCACACAGTTTTTTCAAAATAAAAGATGTTCAGTGTGAAACACGTTAGACTCTGTGTTTAGGATCAGACAGTTCATAACTCCCAGCCCCTTCTGGAAATGGGCATTTAATTTGTCATTGATAGAGTGGACATGTGAAATATAGATGAGCGTGTGAGTGTGTGAGCATTTGTGTGTGTGTGTGTGTGTGTGTGTGTGTGTGTGAGCGTGTGTGTGAGCATGTGTGTGTGTGTGTGAGCATTTGTGTGTTTGTGTATATAGTGTGTGTGTGTGTGTGTGTGTTGCATGTCCTCCCTCTCTCTGGTGTCAGTGGCCGTGTGGTCATATAATTGTGTGATTGTGTGATCGTGTGGTAAAGTGATGCTGTGGTTGTGTGATCATGTGATCATGTGGTCATGTGATCGTGTGGTCATGTGATCATGTGATGGTGTGGTGGTGTGATCATGTGGTCATGTGATGGTGTGGTGGTGTGATGGTGTGGTAAAGTGATGCTGTGGTTGTGTGGTCATGTGATCATGTGATTGTGTGGTCATGTGATCATGTGATGGTGTGGTGGTGTGATCTTGTGACATGGCGGGTGGGGTGCAGGTGCAGGAGTTGGGGGTCTTCCTGGGGATACCCATATCCTGCATCATCCCGGTGAAGAACTACAGCCAGGAGCTGGAGTTGGACCCCTCTACCGACCTCCTGCTGCTCAGTGCGGTCCAGCAGATGCTCCGCTTCGCTGACAACTACTTCGACGACATTTACCTGGGGGCGGACGAGGACTGCAGCGAATAGCCCCCCCTCTACACACCAGGGGGAGGGGGAGCAGTGCGGAGAATAGCCCCCCCTCTACACACCAGGGGGAGGGGGAGCAGTGCGGAGAATAGCCCCCCCTCTACACACCAGGGGGAGGGGGAGCAGTGCGGAGAATAGCCCCCCCTCTACACACCAGGGGGAGGGGGAGCAGTGCAGAGAATAGCCCCCCTCTACACACCAGGGGGAGGATGAGCAGCGCAGAGAATAGCTCCCCTCTGTACAGTACTCTGTAGGTCATTGACTGCTATGACCCCCAAAGTGAAAGATTTATGTTATTGTTATTGTTGAAATATAACGGCAAGTTATCCTTTAACCCCAAAATGGCTCCTCCACACAGTTAACCTGCACTCTACACATTAAAGTGCTTGTCCTGCTTTGCTTAAACCAGTGTCCAATACGCTGTATATTTACCGTAAAAAATGTTGGCACAGATTTCTCAGATGCATGCTAAATGCTGTCAGCTGCTCCGTAAGTGTGCCCTCATTTTATACAGAGGTCAAATAAATAAACATCACACTCCACAATGCATAGTACAAATGGTTTTTATTGCGATCTTGTGTGCAAAAGGAATAAAAATGGCTTTTATTTTTAAATAAACATATTTATTTATCACAGAAACAGTTAGGTCACAAAGTTGGCTGTGATGTCACTGAAAATTGTCTATGCTGTCATACAAAATGTAGCAATTCTTATTGCCTCCCCCTATTAACCCACTGAAGGTAATATCAATTCACAACAAGGGCGAAAGTAAGCAGGGATGTCAATGAGCTATTGACAGAATGTACATTGGTATAAGAAATGATGTATTGGTATAAGAGATGGTGTATTGGGGTTAATGTCGCACAGGGGAGACAGGGTTAATGTTGCACGGGGGGCAGTTTGAGGGTGCGTAGTGCTTTGCTAAACCAGTTTTGGGTGTTGTGGAATTCACTCTTCAGTGCGTCCTGCTGGTGCTCCAGATCCTGAGGAAAGACAATATGGTAACCCAAGATGCTCAACTAGTATTCACTAAGACGCTCTCTCCCATATGGAAAAGTAATGCATCTAAATATGTGGTTGTAAATAAAAAATCTATTTAAATATATTGAGTAATACACACTCAGTGATCACTTTAAAAAAATTTAATTAATGTATTTCGATATATATTATAAACATATGTATTATATGTAACCACATTAAATATATTATAAACGTAAGTATATGTAACCACAGATATATTAAATATATGTAAGTATATGTCATAAATATGCAAAATTAGCCAATTTTTTATATTCAAATATATTTTCACAATATCTAGAATGTATGCATATCTGTTGAAAAAATCTGTGTACATTTAAAATGATAAAATACATGCAGTTCCCATATATATCCGTATATAATCTTTCAGCGCTGCTGTATTCTGTAGATATGAACCCTCTGCACATTTAATGGTATCAGCAGCAGTGACTGTGCTCCAGAAAGACACTTATTTTCCTTTACAAATGTGCAATGTATGGCAAATATATTGAACTACAATGCATTATCAAGCTCAGAGGAGACATTGCAACAAGTAACAGTATATGTGCATGTATACAAATTATGAGCCTTTTTTCTGTATTTTATATTTTCGTATGATAATCATGATATTTTCCAAAAGGTAAATACATAAGACATTAGCAATACATTGCAATATTTTCTGGAAGGGCTGGTCAGACTCCACTTCTGGGTGCCTCTTTCGGTCACATAATCCCGAGTCTTGCCTAAATACTTCAGATTTTCAGTGTAAAAAAACACGGGCATTTCAGCTCACGTCTCAACTCAGTTAAAGCTTCACAAAATAATAGAGTGAGCAGCTATGAACTGATTCAAAATGGCTGCCATTACAGTCCTTAAAATTCCATTTCCAGTCAAGGCTACTAGTTGTAGTTTTGATCACTAAAAGATAGTTTACCAGTCGCGTTTCTTAAAAGACCTCTGTGGGTAAGGTCCACAGAACAATAGAGCCCCTCCCTGTATTTAGACTGAAAACACCTTTTCAGACTGGCCCTTAGTCCGCCCTCCTGATTTACCACCCACCGCTCCCAAAAAAAAAAACGATGACTATTGTCATAACTACTCTACATTTGCTATTTATGAATTTGATGGTTTTCACTTGTTGAGGAACGTATGCAGCTGTATGACATGTTGGATTAAAAGCGTCTCCTAAACGACTAAAATGTAATGGACATGTAAGGTCACTAAAGGAACGGCTTCCTGTCGTGTTCGTTAAAACAGCCGTCGTGGTCACGGTCCGGACATTAACTTAATGTGGTTACGGTTGCCGAGGTGCAGGTTGTGGTCATGGTAACGGACAGACCTGTATCCTGCACTGGGCCTCCACCAGCTGGATTTTGACCTGGGCCAGCTCCTGCTCCAGAGCCTCCTGTGGTAACTGCAGTGCGCTGGTCTTCTGCTCCGGGTTCTGGTCCGGGTTCTGGTCCGGGTTCTGGTCCGGGTTCTGGTCCGGGTTGGAGCCCCACCCCTCGGACGGGGGCCTGAGCTGCCCCACCTCCTCAAAAATGACCTGGCAGTGCTCACATTCTCCCACCTGGCTCTGTGGCAGGGATGGCACAGGTGAGGTCTACAGGTGAGCTCACAGAGGGAAAGGTGTACAGGTGAGCTCACAGAGGGTAAGGTCTACAGGTGAGCTCACAGAGGGAAAGGTGTACAGGTGAGCTCACAGAGGGTAAGGTCTACAGGTGAGCTCACAGAGGGTAAGGTCTACAGGTGAGCTCACAGAGGGAAAGGTCTACAGGTGAGCTCACAGAGGGTAAGGTCTACAGGTGAGCTCACAGAGGGAAAGGTCTACAGGTGAGCTCACAGAGGGTAAGGTCTACAGGTGAGCTCACAGAGGGAAAGGTCTACAGGTGAGCTCACAGAGGGTAAGGTCTACAGGTGAGCTCACAGAGGGAAAGGTCTACAGGTGAGCTCACAGAGGGTAAGGTCTACAGGTGAGCTCACAGAGGGAAAGGTGTACAGGTGAGCTCACACAGAGAAAGGAGGTCTGCAGATAAGTGTACAGAATAAGGGGGGAATCAGGAAAGAATGGGTTTAACACATATGTACCAATAAATAATTCTACTTAATATTAAATAATACTAAAACAGCAGCTTCACTCTGTGAGACTGAAGGAGGAGAAGAGGCAGGTCATCACTACCACAGAAGAAGCAGAAAACGACCCTGAGAGAAGCCGTCCTGCGGATCCCACCTTCAGCAGGTCCAGCGCTGCCTCGGCCTGGACCTCCTCAGCTTCCAGCCTGGAGCTCAGCTGTGAACAGATCTACAGCAGAAGAGGGGCGTGTCTCTCATACCTTTTACACTGGCTTCCCATACCATGGCTTTCAAGCACAGAGAACCACATTTTATACTGTATCTGTAGCTAACAACACTGCACCACATCTCAAATCGATGACCCAGTGAGTACTGTACCAGTCTTTCCTGGTACTGCTTAAACTGATCCATGATGGTGGTAATGTACCTGTGTATATTGAGCCATAATGGAAGCCATGTGCCTCTTTGTATTGAGCCATAATGACAGTCATGTACCTCTTTGTATTGAGCCATAATAACAGTCATGTACCTCTTTGTATTGAGCCATAATGGCAGTCATGTACCTCTTTGTATTGAGCCATAATGGCAGTCATGTACCTCTTTGTATTGAGCCATAATGGCAGTCATGTACCTCTTTGTATTGAGCCATAATGACAAGTGCCTTTTTCCTCCGGGACTCTGTGTCCTCCAGCTGCGTGCGGATAATATCCTTCAGCTGCAATTTTAAGAGTTGAAACAACATCAACAAGCAACAATTAAAATGGATTTCACCCTCAATACATTTGTGATGATAAAAATATTTTCCTTCATTCATCATCATGCTGTCAATAATACATAATATTACCGTAAACATGGTTTCCCGCCTGTCTCAATGACAGATTTATCATTTTTGGACATAAGGCAGTAGAATATGAACTTTTCCAATAAAATCTATTTCTTATCATAAAGATCTCCCTTTAACATGATTTGTAAATTATTTGCCATTCTAAAGAAAGTTCCTTTTTTTGCTGTGTTTTGTATTTACACTGAATACCATTAAATGCATTCTGTTGCTAAATGCATTGTTGTTAATATAATACATTGTTTTACTCAAATGTTTGCCTCAACCGGGACTCATATTTAAACACCAAACCCTTAGTCATTGGCACAACAAGTTAGCAAATCAGCCAATCATGTGGCAGCAACTAAATACATACAGGGATGCAGACATGGTCAAGAGGTTCAGCTGTTTTTCAGACCAAATGTCAGAATGGGCAAGAAATGTGATCTAAGTGACTTTGACCGTGGAATAATTGTTGGTGCCAGACAGGGTGGGTTGGGTATCTCAGAAACTGCTAATTTCCAGGGATTTTCACACACAACAGTCTCTACAGTTCTGCACACAGAAACGTTTTGTTAATGAGAGACATCAGAGGAGAATGGCCAGACTGGTGATAGCTGGCAGGAAGATGTAGAAGAACATCTCTCAACACACAATGTGTCAAACCACAAAGTGGATAGGCTACAGCAGCAGAAGACCTCATTAGACTTCATTTAAAAATGAAGTCTAATAAATACATAATAAAGTGTATACTACATCCATCATGACCCTGACCCATACCAGCGTGGTCTCCTCCTCCTGGACCTGAACCTCCTCCATGGACCTGAACAGCTGCTGTCCCGCTCCCTGCAGCTCCTGATTCAGCTGTTCAGCCTTATCCTCCACCTGAGGACCCCCCAAAAAAATCACCCACCCAAAGGGACACATCCCTGTACGTGCACCCCAAATCACCCACCCAAAGGGACACATCCCTGTTCAGCAGGCTGGCTGGCTCTATGCAAGAATAGAGCAACATTGGCTCCTGTGTATTAGCCCCTAACCCGAACCATCTCTCACCTCATTCCTTACATAGAGCTGGTGCAGCAGCTGCCAGTGGTTAGCAGGTGAACCCGGGGCACTCACCTGGTCCAGGTGGTTAGCAGGTGAACCTGGAGCACTCACCTGGTCCAGGTGGTTAGCAGGTGAACCTGGGGCACTCACCTGGTCCAGGTGGTTAGCAGGTGAACCTGGAGCACTCACCTGGTCCAGGTGGTTAGCAGGTGAACCCGGGGCACTCACCTGGTCCAGGTGGTTAGCAGGTGAACCTGGAGCACTCACCTGGTCCAAGTGGTTAGCAGGTGAACCTGGGGCACTCACCTGGTCCAGGTGGTTAGCAGGTGAACCTGGAGCACTCACCTGGTCCAGGTGGTTAGCAGGTGAACCCGGGGCACTCACCTGGTCCAGGTGGTTAGCAGGTGAACCTGGAGCACTCACCTGGTCCAGGTGGTTAGCAGGTGAACCTGGAGCACTCACCTGGTCCAGGTGGTTAGCAGGTAAACCTGGAGCACTCACCTGGTCCAGGTGGTTAGCAGGTGAACCTGGAGCACTCACCTGGTCCAGGTGGTTAGCAGGTGAACCTGGGGCACTCACCTGGTCCAGGTGGTTAGCAGGTGAACCCGGGGCACTCACCTGGTCCAGGTGGTTAGCAGGTGAACCTGGAGCACTCACCTGGTCCAGGTTTTTCCGGAGGACGATCTTACTGGTGACGAGCTCGTGGGCGAGGATGTCGTTTTCCTGCTCCAGACGAATGCTGGCCTTCTGCAGCAGCTGGTTCTCTTTCTGCACAAACACATGCATGTTTACGTATATTTTGCAGAAACACACTGCGCATATAGGCAGCACGGATGGTGCAGTGGGTAGCATTGCCGCCTCACAGTAAGGAGGTCCTGGGTTCGAATCCCCGTCGGCCAGGGCCTCTCTGTGTGGAGTTTGCATGTTCTCCCCGTGTCTGCGTGGGTTTCCTCCGGGTACTCCGGTTTCCTCCCACAGTCCAAAGACATGCAGGTTAGGCTGATTGGAGAGTCTAAATTGCCCGTAGGTATGCGTGTGTGAGTGAATGGTGTGTGTGCCCTGCGATGGACTGGCGACCTGTCCAGGGTGTATTCCTGCCTTTCGCCCAATGTATGCTGGGATAGGCTCCAGCCCCCCTGCGACCCTGTTCAGGATAAGCGGGTTAGGATAATGAATGAATGAATGAATGAATGACACTGCGCATATTTAGGTATATTCTGCAGAAACAGATCCAGTGTGGGAAACACTGTAGAGCACCTCTGTGTGTTCAGAGATGCTCTTCTGCATACCACTGCTGTAACATGTGGTTGAGTTACTGTCACCTTTCTACAGAGTATCAAGCCTATAATGCTGTGTAAAAGGTGTTAAATAAATTAGTAACAATGAGGAGAAAAAATCTGGATAACTGCACTGAGTAAAACCCACAAAGCAGGATTACTGAGTTAGCTGGATAACCACACTGAGTAAAACCCACAAAGCAGGGTTACTGAGTTAGCTGGATAACTGCACTGAATAAAACCCACAGAGCAGGTTTACTGAGTTAGCTGGATAACTGCACTGAGTAAAACCACAGAGCAGGGTTACTGAGTTAGCTGGATAACTGCACTGAGTAAACCCACAGTGCAGGATTACTGAGTTAGCTGGATAACTGCACTGAGTAAACCCACAGAGCAGGGTTACTGAGTTAGCTGGATAACTGCACTGAGTAAACCCACAGAGCAGGATTACTGAGTTAGCTGGATAACTGCTCTGAGTAGACCCACAGTGCAGGATTACTGAGTTAGCTGGATAAATGCACTGAGTAAACCCACAGAGCAGGATTACTGAGTTAGCTGGATAACTGCACTGAGTAAAACCCACAGAGCAGGGTTAGTGAGTTAGCTGGATAACTGCACTGAGTAAAACCCACAAAGCAGGGTTCTGAGTTATTTGGACTTCAGTCCATTTTCGTTTTTTGCTATATAGCTAACTCTGACCCGATACTACTACTAAGAAAACATGAATAGAGTCCAAAGGGAAAACAGGCTTTTTAGGCGAAAATATAGGTGCCCACTGGTAAGGGGACAACTTCATATCAGCGAAGCTAAAGCTAAAGCGGGCCCCTTGCTTCTGACACACCTTGAACTTCTCAATGGTCGGTGGTGGTTGGCTCTCTCTCTGAAGTACCTCCTTCCTCTTCACCTCTCTCTGCTTCTGATTGGGCAGCTGATGAGGAGACGGGGCATTAAGGCAGGCGGCATTTCCACTGCACAGTGCCACTGACGTGGATCAGCCTATCCCACCACACACACACACACACACACACCCCACCACACACACACACACACACCCCACCACACACACACACACACACACACACACACACACACCCCACCACACACACACACACACACACACCCCACCACACACACACACACACACCCCACCACACACACACACACACACACACACACCCCACCACACACACACACACACACACACCCCACCACACACACACACACACACACACACACCCCACCACACACACACACACGTACACATACACACACATAGACAGACACACACACACACACACACACACACACGTACACACACACACACCACACACACACACACACACACACACACACCCCACCACACACACACACACACCCCACACACACACACCCCACCACACACACACACACACACACACACACCCCACCACACACACACACGTACACATACACACATATAGACAGACACACACACACACACACACACACGTACACACACACACACCACACACACACACACACACACACCCCACCACACACACACACACACCCCACCACACACACACACACACCCCACCACACACACACACACACACCACACACACACACACACACACCCCACCACACACACACACACACACACACACACGTACACACACACACACACACACGTACACACACACACACCCCACCACACACACACACACACGTACACATACACACACACACACCCCACCACACACACACACACACACACACATCCCACCACACACCACACACACACACACCCCGCCACACACACACACACACACACGTACACATACACAGACACACATACAAATACACACATACACAGACACATAAAGACACGCATAAAGGCACACTATATTTCCATCAAGCTTACTTCCATTGTTTAACATTGTTATCTGATTTCAAGAAAACAGTTTAAATCAGTGCACATATAGACATGCATACACACATGCACACACAGAGAAATGCACACACATATATGCATGTACACATGAGAACAAAAACACATGATGATCCAGCCTGCCAGCTCTAAGAAGTTAATCAGTGATTGGTTCACTGCAGGGCTGCTCTAAGAAGTTAATCAGTGATTGGTTCACTGCAGGGCTGCTCTAAGAAGTTAATCAGTGATTGGTTCACTGCAGGGCTGCTCTAAGATGTTAATCAGTGATTGGTTCACTGCAGGGCTGCTCTAAGATGTTAATCAGTGATTGGTTCACTGCAGGGCTGCTCTAAGATGTTAATCAGTGATTGGTTCACTGCAGGGCTGCTCTAAGATGTTAATCAGTGATTGGTTCACTGCAGGGCTGTTGCTGTACCTACCGCTGCTCGTAGCTTGGAATCGGCCACCAGGGACGAAAGCAAGTCTTCTTCTGTGGTCTGGTTTATGATGTGGGCATCATAGGCCACCGCAATGGACACCTCTTCCATCATTCTCACACAGGTCTGAGAGACAGGTGAACTCTCCCACAGGTACGAGAGACAGGTGAACTCTCCCACAGGTACGAGAGACAGGTGAACTCTCACACAGGTACGAGAGACAGGTGAACTCTCACACAGGTATGAGAGACAGGTGAACTCTCACACAGGTCTGAGAGACAGGTGAACTCTCACACAGATGAACAGGTAAACAGGAGAGCTCTCAGAAAGATGAACACGGAAACAGGTGGTCTTCCTCAGGTAAACAGGTGATCTCTCAGACAGGTAAACAGGTGATCTTCCTCAGGTAAACAGGTGATCTCTCAGACAGGTGAACAGGTGATCATCCTCAGGTAAACAGGTGATCTTCCTCAGGTAAACAGGTGATCTCTCAGACAGGTGAACAGGTGATCATCCTCAGGCAAACAGGTGATCTTCCTCTGGTAAACAGGTGAACTTTCTCAGGCAAACAGGTGAGATTCCTCAGGTAAACAGGTGAGCTTCCTCAGGTAAACAGGTGATCTTCCTCTGGTAAACAAGTGAGCTCTCAGACAGGTAAACAGGTGAGCTTCCTCAGGTAAACAGGTGATCTTCCTCTGGTAAACAAGTGAGCTCTCAGACAGGAAGGTGAGATTCCTCTGGTAAATAGCTGCACTGAGAGAGCTGCTGCAGGTGTGGCAGAATCTAACAGCTATTTCCAGAGCAAGCCTCACCCTCTCGAAGCAGCAAGAATGATTGGTTTGGCAGACGAAGAGGGAGAGAGAGAGAGAGAGAGAGGGAGGAGAGAGGGAGAGAGAGAGGGAGTGAGAGGGAGAAGGAGAGAGAGGGAAAGGGAGCGAGAGGGAGAGAGGGAGAAGGAGAGAGAGGTGAGAGAGAAGGAGAGAGAGAGAGCGAGAGGGATAGGGAGAGAGGGAGAAGGAGAGAGAGGTGAGAGAGGGAGAGAGAGAGAAGGAGAGAGAGCTGCTTCTGCCCCTCCCACCTGTCTCAGGTACTCGCACCTTCATACCCAGAGAAAAGCAGAGAAAAGCAGAGAAAAGCAGAGGAAAAGCAGAGGATCCTGTAGACAGCAGCACAGGACCCAAAACATCAGAAAAACAAGAACACGTGCATAAATAAACATAAAAACATGCATATAAATAAATATTAGCCAGTATGCACTGGCCATGCTACTGCAAGCACATCGTATTTAACAGTGATATCATGTACTGTCTGAAATAGGCACATTAAAAAAAATTGTGAAGATGCTTTTTAAAATAATGTCTCTGTGCAGCCCAAGAACCAGCCCTACCTGTGTGCGGGGGGGGGCGTTGTGTGCGAACCGGCCAGACCTGAGAATCAGCCCGGGAGCTGGGCGGGAACGCCGGAGGACAAAGCAGCAGGAGCGCCCACATTCCCAGTCGTCACTCCGCGGGGTGTGGGAACAGTGTCGAAGCGCGGAAACCGCGATATCTTGAGCGTCTGCAGGGTTAGCGGTGTAGGGCAGGGCTTCACGGGGTGAGGTTAGCTCACCTGAGCAAAGCACACAGCAAACCTCCGGACCCGGTCCATTCTGTCGTGGTTCGTTTGTGTGAATGCCTGACCCCGTGACAGACAGTGTGGTTGGGGGAATTTCAGCGGAATTACTGCGCACTACAATACTACAATAACGCGATTCTCGTTCAGGAGATCACACATCCCACAAATTCATACTTTTTTAAACCTAACGTATGCTCATTTTACTTTTTTGTTACTGTGAAGACAGCATTCGCTAATAGTATGAGGGGACGTTTCAGGCAGTCTGCTTATTTTCTTCAAAAGGCAACATTCTGTGAAAGACGTGGACATTTATACTTTTTATCCTTTTTTTAAAAAATACACTTTATTTAAAAACAATACAAGGAAGAAATAAATATATAAATAAACAGTACATATGTGAATACTGAGCAGAAGAGTCTGCGAGTGGACATCAGCTTTGCGTGAAGGAGTGAAGCGCTTTCATGTGTGTAAACTAGGCCACAGGAACCAGGAACCACCAAGATACTCTGGCTTAGTTCCTCACTCTAGAGCAGGGCTGCCTGTAGGTTTTCACTCCAACCCTAACAAAGCCACACCATCCAACAGCTAGCGCAGGGCTGCCCAACCCTTTTCCTGGAGATCTACCGTCCTGTAGGTTTTCACTTCAACCCTAACAAAGCCACACCTCATCCAACCACTCGAGATCTCTTTCAGCTGCTAATGAGCAGAATCGGGTTGAAATGAAAACCTCCCGGTCGGGCGGGGTTGGGCAGCCCCGCTCTAGCTGAAGGTTTCTGTTTCTGTGTTAGATGTGTTCTGCTCTTTCACTCAGTGCATTTTATCCAGGAAGATCCACATGGATCAGGATGCAAGCGTTGTTTCATAATGACGGTGATTTGCCACATGAATTCCTTTGATACTCATGAATACTGATAATATAAAAATGCAGATGAATTCATTTGATCCAGTGAAAGAAAGTGAGCAGAGGAATCTGTGCAATGGACAGAATGTGCACACTGCTGGAACCAGGGGGGAAACGAGGGCGTATTCAAACTAGCCCCACAGCGCTCTTCATCTTCCCTTCTGTCCAGGGGACTGAGCGAGACAAGCAGTACCTTCTAATAAAATGTAGAGCGTCCATTCTGCAAATGTGGAGGTTAAGCCCTTCAGCTGCTCAGTCACAGGGAAGGGCAAGTGCTCTGCAGACTGAACATGGCCCAGGTAATAAAAATAATAATAATAATAATAATAATAATAATAATAATAATAATAATAATAATTTGTTATTTAGCTGAAACTTATATCCAAAGCAACTTACAGTTGATTAGACGAGGCAGGGGACAATCCCCCCTGAAGCAATGTGGGGTTAAAGGCCTTGCTCAAGGGCCCAACAGCTGGGCCCTTCCGGGTCCCAGTCATGTACCTTACCCACTAGACTACAGGCTGGCCCAGTCATGTACCTTAGCCACTAGGCTACAGGCTGCCCCAGTCATGTACCTTAGCCACTAGGCTGCAGGCTGTCCCAGTCATGTACCTTAGCCACTAGGCTGCAGGCTGTCCCAGTCATGTACCTTAGCCACTAGGCTACAGGCTGTCCCAGTCATGTACCTTAGCCACTAGACTACAGGCTGTCCCAGTCATGTACCTTATCCATTAGGCTACAGGCTGTCCCAGTCATATACCTTAGCCACTAGGCTACAGGCTGCCCCAGTCATGTACCTTACCCACTAGGCTACAGGCTGCCCCAGTCATGTACCTTAGCCACTAGGCTACAGGCTGCCCCAGTCATGTACCTTAGCCACTAGGCTACAGGCTGCCCCAGTCATGTACCTTAGCCACTAGGCTACAGGCTGCCCCAGTCATGTACCTTAGCCACTAGGCTACAGGCTGCCCCAGTCATGTACCTTAGCCACTAGGCTACAGGCTGCCCCAGTCATGTACCTTACCCACCAGGCTACAGGCTGCCCCAGTCATGTACCTTAGCCACTAGGCTACAGGCTGCCCCAGTCATGTACCTTACCCACCAGGCTACAGGCTGCCCCAGTCATGTACCTTGGCCACTAGGCTTCTGGCTGCCCCGTAGGTGAAGGCAAAAGAGCAAGAACAGAATATTCCTGCTTTACTCCGACTTCCGCATTTCAAAATGAATTTGATTCAATACAAAGGTCAAAGGTCAAACTAGTACACAAGGGAACAGTCATTGGAGTAAAACATGTACGCACAGTATACTCTCGATTACGTCAGCCCAGTGTCATCACCGTCAGGCAAATACATCTTATAAATGGAATAAACCTTTTTCTTACTGCGGAGTGTGGGGAGTACTCTGAGACACAGTCACTCCTCTGACATCCCACCTCTTCAGAGCTGGTCTCAGAGCTGGTCTCAGAGCTGGTCTCAGAGCAACAGCCTGGACGTGTCGCTCTGACTCCACCTCATCTGTCCGTTCCCCTCCCCTCCTCCCCATCTCTCTGCCTCACTCTGCTGCTCCCCCGTCCTGATTTGGAGTACGTGTTTCTTGCATAGAAAAAGCTCTAAAAGTGTTCCTCTGTGGATTTTCAGTCCAAAGTATAAAAAGATTTCACGTGACTTTGCAATCCCCCTCTCTCCAGCCCATAAGACGTTTAGTCAGCCGTTTATTTGTTCATGAGTATGCCTGTTCGTTAATACAGAATTATTTTTGTTGATAAACGCACACGCACAGCTGCGCTGGATCAGGGGGGTCCTGTGTGCTCCCCCAGGTGTGTGATGTTGCCTGTCGGGTCGGGAGGGCCACAGTGAGAGGGGCCGGCTGGGGGCCCCAGCGGAGAGGAGGGGGCCACAGGGGGCCCAGGTCAGACGTCGGTGCTGAACACGGGCGTGTTGGGACCCACAGGGGGCCCAGCAGAGAGGAGGGGACCACAGGGGGCCCAGGTCAGACGTCGGTGCTGAACGCGGGCGTGTTGGGACCCACAGGGGGCCCAGCAGAGAGGAGGGGACCACAGGGGGCCCAGGTCAGACGTCGGTGCTGAACGCGGGCGTGTTGGGACCCACAGGGGGCCCAGCAGAGAGGAGGGGGCCACAGGGGGCCCAGGTCAGACGTCGGTGCTGAACGCGGGCGTGTTGGGACCCACAGGGGGCCCAGCAGAGAGGAGGGGACCACAGGGGGCCCAGGTCAGACGTCGGTGCTGAACGCGGGCGTGTTGGCGTAGAAGTGCGGGGGTCCCCGGGGGCTCATGGAGCACAGGGCCAGGCTGCGGGGCTCACAGGGGGCGGGGCCGTTGCGCAGGATGTAGAAGGGGTCTCCGTAGGGCGAGCAGGTGGGGCAGTAGCTGTGGGGGGGGGCCAGGTTGGGGGGCAGGCACAGCGGGGTGACCGCGGCCCCATCCACCCCCGCGGCGCTGCAGGCGTTACAGGCAAAGTGGGCCTGGGGGTCCCCAAAAGAGCAGCTGTCCTGTTCTGAGCCATGGTGCTTACAGCAGTAATACTGCAGGGAGAGAAATGCGTTTAAACCACTGGTCTGTCTGTTTCACATACAGGTGTGCAGAGCCATGTATGGGTAGGATTAACATGTTGTGATTGGCTTGTGTTGCATGATTGTGTTGTACGAGGTCATAACATATTGGCTTGTTGTGATGGCTTGTTATGCGTTGCGAGGTAGGGGGGTCATGATTGGCCAGTTGTGAGGTCAGGGTGTTGTGATTGGCCGGTTTTGAGGTCGGGGTCTTGTGATTGGCTGGTTCTGAGGTCGGGGTGTTGTGATTGGCCGGTTGTGAGGTTGGGGTGTTCTCACCTGGAGTCGACAGTAACAGAGGACTGCTATGATAAACAGGAGTATCACTGCAGCCAGAATTCCTCCGGTTATCACTACAGTTCCAGCTGTCATCCGACCAGCTCTCCATCAAACCCTGTGGGCCCAGAGTCACAGCACAGAGTCACAGAATGGAGTTACAGCACAGAGTCACAGTACAGAGTCACAGAATGGAGTCACAGTACAGAGTCACAGCACAGAGTCACAGTACAGAGTCACAGAATGGAGTTACAGCACAGAGTCACAGAATGGAGTTACAGCACAGAGTCACAGTACAGAGTCACAGAATGGAGTTACAGCACAGAGTCACAGTACAGAGTCACAGAATGGAGTTACAGCACAGAGTCACAGAATGGAGTTACAGCACAGAGTCACAGTACAGAGTCACAGAATGGAGTTACAGCACAGAGTCACAGTACAGAGTCACAGAATGGAGTTACAGCACAGAGTCACAGAATGGAGTTACAGCACAGAGTCACAGTACAGAGTCACAGAATGGAGTTACAGCACAGAGTCACAGTACAGAGTCACAGAATGGAGTTACAGCACAGAGTCACAGTACAGAGTCACAGAATGGAGTTACAGCACAGAGTCACAGTACAGAGTCACAGAATGGAGACACAGCAGAGTCACAGTACAGAGTCACAGAATGGAGGGTTAGTAAACAGGGGGCGCATTCCAATTGCTTATTTATCACCACCTCCTCCTCCTGCTCCTGTCTCCACGGCAAGGACAGGGCATGAAGAAAGGCAAACGTAACGTCCTGTCACTGATGTTCAGATGTAATGTAACGTCCTGTTACTGATGTTCAGATGTAATGTAACGTCCTGTTACTGATGTTCAGATGTAATGTAACGTCCGTTACTGATGTTCAGATGTAATGTCCTGTTACTGATGTTCAGATGTAATGGACCGTCCATTACCGATGTTCAGATGTAATGTAATGTCCTGTTACTGATGTTCAGATGTAATGTAACGTCCTGTTACTGATGTTCAGATGTAATGTAACGTCCATTACTGATGTTCAGATGTAATGTAACGTCCTGTTACTGATGTTCAGATGTAATGTAACGTCCTGTTACTGATGTTCAGATGTAATGTAACGTCCGTTACTGATGTTCAGATGTAATGTAACGTCCATTACTGATGTTCAGATGTAATGTAACGTCCTGTTACTGATGTTCAGATGTAATGTAACGTCCTGTTACTGATGTTCAGATGTAATGTAACGTCCGTTACTGATGTTCAGATGTAATGTAACGTCCTGTTACTGATGTTCAGATGTAATGTAACGTCCTGTTACTGATGTTCAGATGTAATGTAACGTCCTGTTACTGATGTTCAGATGTAATGTAACGTCCTGTTTCTGATGTTCAGATGTAATGTAGCGTCCTGTTTCTGAGGTTCAGATGTAATGTAAAGTCCTGGGTTTGATGCAACATCTGTCAGTCTGTTACTGAGGTTCAGAAGGAAAGAGGTGGATCCACAGTTTGATCATTTATGTGTCAATCTTTCAAAAAAAAAAACACTTTGGCAAAAGTGAGGGGGTGAGGGGATGGATAATAATAAATGATGTTCGTGCACGAAACACCAGCTGCTTAAATATGCAATTTCACAAAAGCTGAGATAAAATGAAGCAACATGTTGTATTATGTATTGACGACTGTGGCCACTAGGTGGCGCTGTCTTACATCAGGAGAGATGGAGGATTGCAGGGCGAGGGCAGACCGTGGTTGTGGGCGTGGCAGAGCTTGAGTGGTGGGTGGGGCACCAGCTGATTCAGGTACTGTGTCGCCTACGGCAACAAGCTCCTCACAAAACCTTCCCCAGCCTTCCTCCCCTGAAACACAGACCGGGACTGCTGAAGCAGATTTCAGCCACAGAGCCACACTTCCACCAGCCTTCATTCTCATATGTCCTGGAAAATATATAATCCACATTGTTCAGGAATATGGATATGAGAAAGACCACTGCTATGAAGCACTGTTTATTATATAGAGCACTGCTATGAAACACTGTTTATTATATAGAGCATTGCTATGAAACACTGTTTATTATACAGAGCACTGCTATGAAACACTGTTTATTATACAGAGCACTGCTATGAAGCAGTTTATTATATAGAGCACTGCCATGAAAAACTGTTTATTATATAGAGCACTGCTATGAAAAACCGTTTATTATATAGAGCATTGCTATGAAACACAGTTTATTATATAGAGCATTGCTATGAAACACAGTTTATTATATAGAGCATTGCTATGAAGCAGTGCTTATTATATGCTGACCAACAGACAAACGCGATTATTTAAAGTTACTTAAACTTGATTCCAAAAGGGTCCACCCAGAGTTTTCACAGGTAACCCCGCCAACAGCCTCGCATTTTAAATGAGGTTTCATGTCAATGCAGGGTCTCTCCAGCAGGGGTCAGCCCAGAGTAAAGCCGTTTCGCTGTAATTAACACATCCATTGTGCCAGACCAACTGCCATCTGCAGTACTGGCTGAAGCCGGCTGCTGAACGTGCTCTGTCGACGTTATTCATGATGTCACACCAGATCCTCGGCGCTGCTTTAAAACTCGCAGCACAGCCTCTCGGCCCAAATGCTCCAGTTCGATCTGCCGTATAAACAGGGATATCTGCAGTACCGCGGTAAAGGCGGTTCAGATATATCTGCCCTTTATAGGGGGAAAAAATACTTTCCTCCAATCAAAATGAGATTTTATATTTTGAATGAGTACACGAACGCAAACATGTATTATGTACATTGTATTATGACTTTTTTTATTTCAGTTTTTTTTTTAGAACATATGCAAATTAGTTCATGGATAATTTTAAAAAGAACAAAAAATATCCCCCCCAACAAACAGACCCACATAAAATACTCCATAAAATGTAAACAAAATATATATTTTTAAAAAGCTACTACTGGTTAAGAAGCACAATGTAGAATTTGGCAGCTATATTTGTAAATTAAGTTGGAAAAAATATAAAGAAAATACTGTAATTAAAAAAATGACTGTTACAAAGTTTTTTTTTCATGCTTGGTTTACTACGGCTGAAACAAAACATCTAAATGAACTACTTCAAATTGTTTCTGGTCATTGCTTCATATAATTTATGAAAATACAGTTCATAATATCTATATATATATATATATATATATATATATATATATATATATATATATATATATATATATATATATATATATATATAAAATATCATATATTAACCAACCAGAATCACATTTTCCACCTGTGCTGCTTAAGAAGTGAGATCACTAACTGATTACAATGTTCTAAACTGATCAGTGGAGTTCTAGAACACGGACTTAGATTTTTAAAATAAACATTCCAAAAAGGGATACAGGAGCTGGACAACTGGCACATTTATAGAATCGGTGGTATTACTGAACTGTACTGTACCTTCTATGACATCAGAAACATTAATGCACTGTGCTGTAGCCTCCGATGACATCATAAACATGCCTACATTCTATTAATGCACTGTGCTGTATCCTTCTATGACATCATAAACATGCCTACATTCTATTAATGCACTGTGCTGTAGCCTCCGATGACATCATAAACATACCTACATTCTGTTATTGTACTGTACTGTACCTTTCTATGACATCATAAGCATTCCAACATTCTGTTACAGTTCTGTACTGTAATATTTCACTGGACTCCCCACATAATTAAGAGGCAGAGAGGAACACAGGAGTTGAGTATTTTGATGAGTCTACACTCCAAACACTAAACTAACTGTAAACACTAAAACAGCGAAAATCAGAAGCAGACAGACCTCCAGAACGATATGATGTCATCTACAAAGCCCCAGACGGAGTTATATAACTGAACTCACTCAGAGAAGTGTGCTTTCAGAGCAGTCTTTACCCACAGGGTGGCCTGTACCCCAAAACAGTCTTAAATATCACATTTAGAGAGGGGGAGGGAGTCCTCATGTGAACCCCAGACACACACACTCACACTCACACACACTCTCTCTCACACACACTCACATACACTCACACATTCACACTCTCTCTCACACACACACACACACACACACACTCACACACTCACGCTCTCTCTTACACACACTCACACACACACACACACACACACTCCCTCTCTCTCTCACACACACTCCGTCAGACACACAAACACACACACACACACACACTGCCTGTGCCTGTGTGTATGCATGTGTCCAGGCAGAATTGCGTCAGTAAATACTAAACAGTAAATACTAAACAGTACAATACCTCTCTCGTCATTGCTATAACATTGCCACTCTCATTGGCTCAGGCAGTAAGAGCAGTCCTCTCATTGGCTCAGGTGGTAAGAGCAGTCGTCTCATTGGCTCAGGCAGTAAGAGCAGTCCTCTCATTGGCTCAGGCAGTAAGAGCAGTCATCTCATTGGCTCAGGCAGTAAGAGCAGTCGTCTCATTGGGTCAGGCAGTAAGAGCAGTCGTCTCGTTGGCTCAGGCAGTAAGAGCAGTCGTCTCGTTGGCTCAGGCAGTAAGAGCAGTCGTCTCGTTGGCTCAGGCAGTAAGAGCAGTCGTCTCATTGGCTCAGGCAGTAAGAGCAGTCGTCTGGCAGTCAGAGGGTTGCCGGTTCGATCCCCCGCCCGGGCTGTGCCGAAGTGTCCCTGAGCAAGACACCTAACCCCCAAATGCTCCTGACGAGCTGGTCGGTGCCTTGCATGGCAGCCAATCACCGTCGGTGTGTGAGTGCGTGTATGAATGGGTGAATGAGAAGCATCAATTGTACAGCGCTTTGGATAAAGGCGCTATATAAATGCCAACCATTTACCATTTACCATTTACCATTTACTACATTGCAGCAACATTGTGAGAATGTCCAGGTAGCTGTACAGATGCAAAAATGGCGAAAAGATTTCATTCAAACAGGCTCATTGAGCAGGGCCAGTTCTCTGGGGCCCCATCGGCCCTTTCAGGGTCCCCCGGGCTCTGCATCGAGAGGAAGAGGAGGGCGGGGCAGCCTGTAGCCTAGTGGCTATGGTACATGTCTGGGGCAGCCTGTAGCCTAGTGGCTAAGGTACATGACTGGGACAGCCTGTAGCCTAGTGGCTAAGGTACGTGACTGGAGCAGCCTGTAGCCTAGTGGCTAAGGTACATGACTGGGACAGCCTGTAGCCTAGTGGCTAAGGTACATGACTGGGGCAGCCTGTAGCCTAATGGCTAAGGTACATGTCTGGGGCAGCCTGTAGCCTAGTGGCTAAGGTACATGACTGGGACAGCCTGTAGCCTAGTGGCTAAGGTACGTGACTGGAGCAGCCTGTAGCCTAGTGGCTAAGGTACATGACTGGGGCAGCCTGTAGCCTAGTGGCTAAGGTACATGACTGGGGCAACCGGTAGCCTAGTGGCTAAGGTACATGACTGGGGCAGCCTGTAGCCTAGTGGCTAAGGTACATGACTGGGGCAGCCTGTAGCCTAGTGGCTAAGGTACATGACTGGGGCAGCCTGTAGCCTAGTGGCTAAAGTACATGACTGGGGCAGCCTGTAGCCTAGTGACTAAGGTACATGACTGGGACAGCCTGTAGTGTAGTGGCTAAGGTACATGACTGGGGCAGCCTGTAGCCTAGTGGCTAAAGTACATGACTGGGGCAGCCTGTAGCCTAGTGACTAAGGTACATGACTGGGGCAGCCTGTAGCCTAGTGGCTAAGGTACATGACTGGGGCAGCCTGTAGGCTAGTGGCTAAGGTACATGACTGGGACAGCCTGTAGCGTAGTGGCTAAGGTACATGACTGGGGCAGCCTGTAGCCTAGTGGCTAAGGTACATGACTGGGGCAGCCTGTAGCCTAGTGGCTAAGGTACATGACTGGGGCAGCCTGTGGCCTAGTGGCTAAGGTACATGACTGGGGCAGCCTGTGGCCTAGTGGCTAAGGTACATGACTGGGGCAGCCTGTAGCCTAGTGGCTAAGGTACATGACTGGGGCAGCCTGTAGACTAGTGGCTAAGGTACATGATTGGGGCAGCCTGTAGTCTAGTGGCTAAGGTACATGACTGGGGCAGCCTGTAGCCTAGTGGCTAAGGTACATGACTGGGGCAGCCTGTAGCCTAGTGGCTAACGTACATGACTGGGGTAGGCTGTAGCCTAGTGGCTGAGGTACATGACTGGGGCAGCCTGTAGTCTAGTGGCTAAGGGACATGACTGGGGCAACCTGTAGCCTAGTGGCTAAGGTACATGACTGGGGCAGCCTGTAGTCTAGTGGCTAAGGTACATGGCTGGGGCAACCTGTAGCCTAGTGGCTAAGGTACATGACTGGGGCAGCCTGTAGTCTAGTGGATAAGGTACATGACTGAGGCAGCCTGTAGCCTAGTGGCTAAGGTACGTGACTGGGGCAGCCTGTAGCCTAGTGGCTAAGGTACATGACTGGGGCAGCCTGTAGTCTAGTGGATAAGGTACATGACTGGGGCAGCCTGTAGCCTAGTGGCTAAGGTACATGACTGAGGCAGCCTGTAGCCTAGTGGCTAAGGTACATGACTGGGGCAGCCTGTAGCCTAGTGGCTAAGGTGTTGGGCCCTTACCCCCACATTGCTCCAGGGGGGATTGGGCCCCGCTTTGTCTAATCAGCTGTACGTTGCTTTGGATGAAAGCATGAGCTAAATAGCATTAGCATCCTAGAAGGGGAGTCAGAGTGGGCAGCCCTTCTCTTCCCCAGGGTTCCCTGCATGCTGGTTCTTTTCCAGCCCAGTTGCTCAACAGCACCCCAGGGGCATACGGCCATGTTCTGCTAGATGTTTCTACTGAAGCAAACTCCACTCTACCCTCTTAACTGAGATTTGCTCCAATGAAGGTATTTCAGTTAAGATTGCTTTTCCCCACACTGAGTTGAAAAATATAATTTGTTGTAGTAACATGTTTTTAAAAGTGAGCAAAACAATAGGGAAAAAAGGGAATATGAGAGCCTTGAACCTTCATTTCCAGCATGAGAGACAATCACACCAACCACCACATAAAATCTGCTGATCACACTAATCAACACACCAAATCTGCTGATCACACTAACCACCAAACCAAATGTGAGTGTGTCTGAGGGAGTGTGTGTGTGTGTGTGTGTGTGTATGTGTGTGAGGGAGCATATGTGTGCGTGTGTGTGTGTGAGTGTTGTGTGTGTGAGTGTGTGCGTGTGTGTGTGAGTGTGTGTGTGTGTGTGTGTGTGTGAGTGTGTGTGTTGTGTGAGTGTGAGTGTGAGTGTTGTATGTGTGTGAGTGTGTGTGTGTGTGAGTGTGAGTGTGTGTTTGTGTGTTGAGTGTGTGTGAGTGTGTGTGTGTGAGGGTCTGGCATCTCACTGACTAAGCTCAGGCCTCCAGTGAGCATGCCTGAAACCTCTGGCTTTTTAATTATTCAAATATCATATCTGATATTCATATATCTTTCCTGAAACAATATTTTTCCATCACCGGGGTGGGTGATTTAGCCAGGTATTCAAGTCTTCCCACAACCCAGATGTCCTTCAACAAGCACTCATCTCCACAGAACATGGAGGCAAAACGCCCCCGCTCCCCATCAAGCATAGCAGGCCAAGCCGATTCCACAGAGCTGTGAGTTCCTGTTCAGGCTGATTCCACAGAGCTGTGAGTTCCTGTTCAGGCTGATTCCACAGAGCTGTGAGTTCCTGTTCAGGCTGATTCCACAGGGCTGTGAGTTCCTGTTCAGGCTGATTCCACAGGGCTGTGAGTTCCTGTTCAGGCTGATTCCACAGAGCTGTGAGTTCCTGTTCAGGCTGATTCCACAGGGCTGTGAGTTCCTGTTCAGGCTGATTCCACAGAGCTGTGAGTTCCTGTTCAGGCTGATTCCACAGAGCTGTGAGTTCCTGTTCAGGCTGATTCCACAGGGCTGTGAGTTCCTGTTCAGGCTGATTCCACAGGGCTGTGAGTTCCTGTTCAGGCTGATTCCACAGGGCTGTGAGTTCCTGTTCAGGCTGATTCCACAGAGCTGTGAGTTCCTGTTCAGGCTGATTCCACAGGGCTGTGAGTTCCTGTTCAGGCTGATTCCACAGGGCTGTGAGTTCCTGTTCAGGCTGATTCCACAGGGCTGTGAGTTCCTGTTCAGGCTGCTTCCACAGGGCTGTGAGTTCCTGTTCAGGCTGATTCCACAGGGCTGTGAGTTCCTGTTCAGGCTGATTCCACAGAGCTGTGAGTTCCTGTTCAGGCTGATTCCACAGAGCTGTGAGTTCCTGTTCAGGCTGATTCCACAGGGCTGTGAGTTCCTGTTCAGGCTGATTCCACAGGGTTTTCTGAGTTCCTGTTCAGGCTGCTTCCACAGGGCTGTGAGTTCCTGTTCAGGCTGATTCCACAGGGCTGTGAGTTCCTGTTCAGGCTGATTCCACAGGGCTGTGAGTTCCTGCTCAAGCTCCTCTTACCCTGGGGGTCCCATGAGAAAATTAAACTAGAATAAAACAGTCTGTTGCTCCCAGCGATCACTCCAAAATCAGATGCACCATGCATAACGCCAGTGGGTCTATCACACATAGCGGCAGAGCCAGAGACCCACAGAGATTCCAGACTCCAGGGAAACACAATAACCGTGAGATAAAGTAGCGAGGTCATGTCTTATGTTGCAGATGTGGAGCTCTGAACTGTAGAAGTTTGTTCTCTCTCCTGTCAAATCAAACAGCCCAGTGTTCAGCTTCTCATTAATATTCAAGAGGAGACGGAACATTCCGGGCCCCAGGCCACGCCCACACCCAAAAAAGTTATAATTGGATTTACTTTCAAAACATTATGGACAGTGGTCACACATTTATTTGAGGGCTCTTCAGGAGACTTTATGTCACACCATCAGTAAAGACCTCGTTTTTAATCATGTGATGAAAGTTTTGTTTCCGTTTGTGTTTGGATCATGCAGCATCACTGATGTGTTGGAATTGTTCACCACGACGCCGAAACCCTCTGCCTTCCACAGAACATCAATGTGGGCCAACATTAGTCCAGGAGGTAAGAGCGGTCGTCTGGCAGTCAGGTTGCCAGTTCAATCCCCTGCCCTGGGTGTGTTGAAGTGTCCCTGAGCAAGACACCTAACCCGCAATTTCTCCCGATGGGCTGATTGGTCCCTGAGTGAATGGGTGAGTGAGAGACAGTAATGGGAAAGTCCATCACCATTAACCCCTAACCCTAACCCTAAACCCTAACCCCTAACCCTAACCATGTACGTCGCAGATGGTATGAGATCCATCCCTGTCACATGTTTTCATTTAGTTTATTTTAAGAAAAACATCAATACAAATTAAAAAACAATGCAGCCAAAGACCTAAACAATTAATTTAGCACTGAAATGCTGACTCCAGTATAGATGTCTGCCACATCTTCCACAAATGTGCCAGGACAACTAGTGCATTCCTGTAGCTTGGTTTGACTACATATTTCAGTAGATGTTAATTCAGTGTCGACAACAGGCTCAAAACAAATCCAACCGCCAAACAAATGTTTCCCCTGGCCTACTGCTGTCATCCGCAATTACACACAAATAATCAAAACACGCACAGACATGCACAAAACCTGCATGTATACAAACACACACAACCCACACGGGAAAAAAGATGTCGACTAAATCACGTCAATTGAATAACTCATTCTAACTGTGACCTCGCGGTACCGTAGAGCCATCCGTCACTCAGGTCCGCTCCCCCACAACACAGGTGACCATCAACACCTGACGGTCAGTGAGCAGGTGACCCCTGGCTGTGATTTCATAGGTCTGCACCTCGTCTCTGCGGTGGGGTCACAATACAACACAGAATCCCCGGAGGGAGAACACCCTGTTAGCCCCGCCAGACAAACTGCCGCAAGGGACGTGCAGAAGTACGGGCTGCGGGCGATTTCGCCCTCCATTCGTGTGTGCGTTTCTCCCCAACCACGCCGGACAGACTGCACTCAGTGACGGCACATTCACAGTGTTTCTCCCGGGCATAGGTTCGTATGACGTGTCCAATCAAATTGTTTACACTTTCGCAGAGGAGACCGTCCGCACTCCACATCAAACCAGCAAGACTGTTACATTTTCGAGCGTCCCCCAAGGCCCGTCGAGGCTGTGACCAATGTAGCTATACGCCCGCGGCATAGGCTACACTCACACACACAGACAAAGAGAGCACGGCAGTGCCGTGTTGCATTAGGCCTCTGTAGGCTATAGGTGTTGGAGAGAGTGGGCAAAAACGCGCAACACGTCAGCATCTTCCTGTGGCTATAGCTGCCATCGCGCGAAACGATCAGCCTGAAACAGCAGCAAGGGGCCGAGGGTAAGAGAGGCCCCACGTCAAACCGGTGAGTTCTGTGTCAAAAAAGAGAAGCAACGATGCGGAGCGGACGCAACCATACCACCCACACGGCTCCAGCGGTCCGCTGGGTTGCAGCGAACCCGCAAACCGAACCCGCAAACCGAACCCGTCACCGAACACATGAGATAATTTATTTGCTTTTGAAAAGAACATGCAGTTTTTTTTAGTGGTGTCAGCAAAAGGTGCAATCAAAAACAGTCACCCGAAGAAAGAATAACTCTTACCTTTCCGATCAGCGTCCCCGTGTACTGTTGAATGGAAACGCACTGAGTAGACTCTCGGTATAAATTCTGCCGGCTGGCTGCATAAGGTCTTTACGTCTCGGTACGCTGGTTTGCTTCGTTCGCAGAAAATCGCCCCAACGTCCACAACACTGGATAGCGAGGATTCACGGAGTAGAATAGTTACGCTGTCATATCTTCTTATATCGCGCTGTCGCCTCTCCCGTCCCTTATATGTTCGGCTGGGAAGACAGCAGGCTGTTAAGGACCTGGCTGTCAGAAATACTCGCACTCACGGCTCTGCATTCAGTCATCCGCCGGGCACAAGGCGCGTATACGACAGGAAGAATGCAACAGCGGGTAGAGGCACACCAAGGAGGCGCAAAGTTAACGCGGATGTAAATTAAGCACGTCACGTCTTAGACTAGCAAGGAAAAATACACATTACGGAGTTACGCCACCCTTTCATAGAGCGGTGGGTAGCCTATGTATCGGAATTCATTCCACTCCCAATGTGATCTTATTCAACAGCCTACAATAACTACGGCTACTTTGAAGAAGAGCAGAACAGTCTCGTCGGTTTCCACGAACAATGCAAGCCATCTTTTTTTTTTTTTTTTTTTAGAAAAGAGGGAAAATGCCTGAATGTGGTATCAAAGGAAAACAGATGCTCGGACAGCTTTTTGTGGGGGGAGGGGGTGCGGGGGCGTGTAGCGGTTGATATCGGAAGCTGCTCTGTGATACGGCTGGAAGCCGCTTCAGGCTCGGTCGTGTGACCGTGCCCCGGAGCGGAGTCCCCGCGCGCGACTGAGAGGCGGCGACCGAACCTCCGGTAATTTGATTACGCAACAGCTCTCTCATGGGGATACGGTGGAATTCGGAATCGTTCTCTTCTGTTATGAAACAAACTGTTCTGCTCAGAACGGGACGGAGACCACGCACGCACGCACGCATGCAGCCTACCGCTGGTTAGCTACCAACGACCCAGTCACCATAGCGATGGTTTTTTTCCCTTCAGACGCAAATATATTCTGAACTCTGGGTTTAGGGTAGCAAGTTAGTTTGCAGACAACGTAAATGAGCTTTCCGCGGTTCTGAAATACAGTTTTATAGAACAGAAACAAGGCGGAGAATGGTATGATTTTGCTTAGAGAAACCAAGTGTTTTGTTCAGACACACACACGCACACGCACCACAAAGAGCAACCGAATCTGACACACTTCACGCACGTTAAGACACGTGCTGCCTAACGAGACACAGCTCTGCGACAGTCCACATTCTAGGTATCATATGCCAAACGAATATGGAATATAAAACTGTTCCATCTGAGTTGTATTGTCAGTATGCGATAAGTAACGACAGGCAGTGCCTGGAGAAACGGTCGGTGGCTCAACGGACTGAAATGGCCTGCTTTTTTTTTTTCAGTAGTCTCGATTTATGAATTTATTATTTATTTATTTAACGCTCAGGGGCCAAACGAGTGCATTCTGGCATATTCAAATAAACACATAGGCTACTCTACACCGAGAATGTCAAGCGAAAGCTAAATAAACACAAAAAAGCTATTTCAGTTGTCATGAGCAGAGCGAGCTGTGTTTATTACATTTGAGTCCCGTGCGTTATGACTCCGCGCTCTACGCATCGCCTCCAACCGCATCTCGTTAAATTCAAAATGGAAAACACAATGAAAGAAATCGGGGGCTGGGGCGGTGGGCGGTTCGGCGAGCAGAGAGTAGGCTATGAATACGTGAACTGTGCGGTTATTCCACACAGACATCGATATTTGTCCGTCAATCCGTAAAATCTGGAGTTATTTACGCACGTGTCTACGGAAGTTACGACACATAGGCATTTTAGGAATATCGAAAAATTATATTGAGCTCGAAGCTCAATCGGCCCATCTTCAAATCCGCTTGAAGGATGCGATCTGGATTAAGGAATCAGAGAGATTGATCTAGCGGAACGTTTGCATATAAAGATAAGCTCCACCTGACCCGCCAACGGATTCAGCACGGCTGCTAATTTAGACTGTCCGCCTACATACACTGCAGGCTATAGGGCTCTACATCCTCACAGAATCGGAGCTACATAATCGGGCTATCAATTCCTCCATGAATACGACTGGCCCCTGCACCAAACCTGATTCTGTGCGCTGTTGATCTGCTGATGCACTTCCCTTCACAGACGAATAATCTAACAAGAAAAGAAAGTAGGCCTAAACATTCATACAAATGAAGCCAATGCTAATTAGTTAATATGAACATTTTCTATCTTTTACGACCAAAGAGTTTCAGAAATAACACAATGAAATATAATAAAAAGGTATGTTTTGTTGTTGTGTTGGGAAAAAGCGCTAAAAATGGAAATATTCCCTGAAAAAAAGAAAAAATCTGATTAGCTTCCAATTCGTCTGACCAGTGATTTACCGCCCCCTAATGGATATAGATGGAACGACAGCCTACTGAGCTCGTGTTCCCTACGAGCAGCACGTTCTCAGATTGAGTATACGGCACACTGCTATCTTTAACAAGATTAACAAGACTGCAGGGTCAGTGTATGAGGGAGGAAGCAATACAATGAAACATGTTACGAAATCAAACTGTAGTTCAGTAGTTGCTCCGTATGTCTAATTTATAAAATAGAGTGCATCCGGAAAGTATTCGCAGCGCTTCACTTTTCCCACATTTTGAAAAAAAAAAAGAAATTACATGTACATAAGTATTCACAGCCTTTGCTCAATACTTTGTTGATGCACATTTGGCAGCAATTACAGCCTCAAGTCTTTTTGAATATGGTGCCACAAGCTTGGCACACCTATCTTTGGGCAGTTTCGCCCATTCCTCTTTGCAGCACCTCTCAAGCTCCATCAGGTTGGATGGGGAGCGTCGGTGCACAGCCATTTTCAGATCCAGAGATGTTCAATCGGATTCAAGTCTGGGCTCTGGCTGGGCCACTCAAGGACATTCACAGAGTTGTCTGGAAGCCACTCCTTTGATATCTTGGCTGTGTGCTTAGGGTCGTTGTCCGGCTGAAAGATTAACTGTCACCCCAGTCTGAGGTCAAGAGCGCTCTGGAGCAGGTTTTCATCCAGGATGTCTCTGTACATTGCTGCATTCATCTTTCCCTCAATCCTGACGAGTCTCCCAGTTCCTGCCGCTGAAAAACATCCCCACAGCACGATGCTGCCACCACCATGCTTCACTGTAGGGATGGTATTGGCCAGGTGATGAGTTTCCTCCAAACATGACACCTGGCATTCACGTCAAAGAGTTCAATCTTTGTCTCATCAGACCAGAGAATTTTGTTTCTCATGGTCTGAGAGTCCTTCAGGTGCCTTTTGGCAAACTCCAGGCGGGCTGCCATGTGCCTTTTACGAAGGAGTGGCTTCCGTCTGGCCACTCTACCATACAGGCCTGATTGGTGGATTGCTGCAGAGATGGTTGTCCTTCTGGAAGGTTCTCCTCTCTCCACAGAGGAACGCTGGAGCTCTGACAGAGTGACCATCAGGTTCTTGGTCACCTCCCTGACTAAGGCCCTTCTCCCCCGATTGCTCAGTTTAGATGGGCGGCCAGCTCTAGGAAGAGTCCTGGTGGTTTTAAACTTCTTCCATTTACGGATGATGGAGGCCACTGTGCTCATTGGGACCTTCAAAGCAGCAGAAATTTTTCTGTACCCATCCCCAGATTTGTGCCTCGAGACAATCCTGTCTCGGAGGTCTACAGACAATTCCTTTGACTTCATGCTTGGTTTGTGCTCTGACATGCACCGACAACTGTGGGACCTTATATAGAAAGGTGTGTGCCTTTCCAAATCATGTCCAATCAACTGAATTTACCACAGGTGGACTCCAATTAAGCTGTAGAAACATCTCAATGTTGATCAGTGGAAACAGGATGCACCTGAGCTCAATTTTGAGCTTCATGGCAAAGGCTGTGAATACTTATGTACATGTGATTTCTTAGTTTTTTATTTTTAATAGATTTGCAAAAATCTCTAAAAAACTTCTTTCATGTTGTCATTATGGGGTGTTGTGTGTAGAATTTTGAGGAAAAAAATGAATTTATTCCATTTTGGAATAAGGCTGTAACATAACGAAATGTGGGAAAAGTGAAGCGCTGTGAATACCTTCTGGATGCACTGTACATATATTTATTTCTGTATTTTATTTTTTTACATTTCTGGACAAGAGGATAGCCTAAGGATATGAAATATATACCATGCCACCCAGGCCGATCCCCTGTTTCTTCTTCTCTCTCTATAGACACTTCAGGATGTGTGTGTGTGTGTGTGTGTGTGTTAGTGTGTGTGTGTGTGTGTGTGAGTGGGTGTGTGTGTGTGTGTGTGTGTGTGAGTGTGTGTGTGTGTGTGTGTGAGTGGGTGTGTGTGTGTGTGTATGTGTGTGTGTGTGTGTGAGTGTGTGTGTGTGTGTGTGTGTGTGTGTGTGTGTGTGTGTGTGTGTGTGTGTGTGTGTAGCTCACGTTTCTCCTGGGGAAGGTAGTTCAAAGGTTGCACAAATGCAATTAACCCTGATGTAAAATCCAGCTATGACCAGCTTGAAATAACCAGCTACCAGCTGTTTCAAAACCTAGCTTGAGTTGGTTTTTTTCAGCAGGGTACTTACTTACTCCTCTTCATCCCCAATGGGACATAAGGCTACTGCACTCAGTTCTTGGCAGCTTGTTGCTGCCTCTCTCCACATTAGGTTAATCTTGGCCAGCTCTTTGGTCTCTGTTCGATGGCAGGTGAGTTTTCTCCAGATGAGTTTTCTCCAGATGAGTTTTCTCCAGAAGAGTTTTCTCCAGGTGAGTTTTCTCCAGATGAGTTTTCTCCAGGTGAGTTTTCTCCAGGTGAGTTTTCTCCAGATGAGTTTTCATCAGGTGAGTTTTCTCCAGGTGAGCTTTCATCAGGTGAGTTTTCTCCAGGTGAGTTTTCTCCAGGTGAGTTTTCTCCAGATGAGTTTTCTCCAGGTGAGTTTTCTCCAGGTGAGTTTTCTCCAGATGAGTTTTCTCCAGATGAGTTTTCTCCAGGTGAGTTTTCATCAGGTGAGTTTTCTCCAGATGAGTTTTCTCCAGGTGAGTTTTCTCCAGATGAGTTTTCTCCAGATGAGCTGGGGCGCATTGGCTCAGGCGGTAAGAACAGTCCTCTGGTAGTTGGAGGGTTGCCGTCTCGATCCCACCCAGGGTGAGCAAGACACCCAACCTAAACGCTCCCGACAAGCTGGTGGGTGCCTATGTGAATGGGTGAATGAAAAGCAGCAATTGTATGGCGCTTTGGATAAAGGCGCTATATAAATGCAGACCATTTAGGTGGTTTTTGAGCCTTCCGGGATTTCTCTTCCCAGGTGGAGTCCCATCACAGGGCAGCTCTTTGGATCCGCTCCATCTCCATCACGGACGTCTGGGCGTGATTTCTTTAGTAACGCTCCAGCTGGCTGTTTTATTGCTAAGTTGGTGATTTGATATTTTGTTTGGCCAAAGGATGTAGCATATACGCCGGAGGCATGCATTGTGGAAGTCTCCCACCCTCATCACCCGCCAACCTGCTGAGCCGTACAGCAGGACAGACTCAACGTTACTGTAACAGACCAGACGTTACTGTAACAGACCAGACGTTACTGTAACAGACCTGACGTTACTGTAACAGACCAGACGTTACTGTAACAGACCAGACGTTATTGTAACAGACCAGACGTTACTGTAACAGACCAGACGTTACTGTAACAGACCAGACGTTATTGTAACAGACCAGACGTTATTGTAACAGACCTGACGTTACTGTAACAGACCTGACGTTACTGTAACAGACCAGACGTTATTGTAACAGACCAGACGTTATTGTAACAGACCTGACGTTACTGTAACAGACCTGACGTTACTGTAACAGACCAGACGTTATTGTAACAGACCTGACGTTACTGTAACAGACCAGACGTTATTGTAACAGACCTGACGTTATTGTAACAGACCTGATGTTACTGTAACAGACCAGACGTTACTGTAACAGACCTGACGTTATTGTAACAGACCTGATGTTACTGTAACAGACCAGACGTTACTGTAACAGACTCAATGTTATTGTAACAGACCTGACGTTACTGTAACAGACTCAAGGTTACTGTAACAGACCTGACTTTACTGTAACAGACTCAACGTTACTGTAACAGACTCAACGTTACTGTAACAGACTGCTGTTATAGTATAACTGCCTCTTTGCTTTAAGGCTGTACTGTTTGGACTGCCATGTGGAACTGAGTTGGGAGAAGGTACCCCCGGTCTTGTTTTGTTTGTCCTAAAGAACCCCTTACTGATGAGGCTACCGAGGTCGGAGAAGTGGCGCCCCATTCACTAGGGCTGGTGTTCACAGACACAAATTGTGTTTTGGAGGTGTTAATGTTGAGTCCATCCTGCCGATTTTTCAACGAAGACCCTCCCATCTATCCCGGCGCACCGCTTCACCTCTTTGTCCTTGTTGTTCTAGGACAGCTTGGCCTTCTGAAGGAGTCGTAGAGACTTGGCGTTCAGTAGCTTTGCTTTCGGTTGTTTCCGCTCTTCGATTTTCTGCCAGGTGCTAGCTGGCCTTGTGGGACGGTGGGTAGATATCTGCGGCCGATACGCCCTCACATCCTGCAGTGACCTGCACCACTCGCCGTGGATGATAATATGGTCTATTTGGTTTACAGTCCGACCATCCGGTGATTTCCGAGAGGTTGTGGATGTCTTTGTGTGGGAAGACGGTTCCGCCAACGGGCAAGGTGCTGTTCACCATCAGCATGTCTCTGAGCCCTCCCATGGGTGCCCATTGCTCTGGCCTGTTCCCACTTTGCCATTAATATCGGCAGTAATCAGGAGCGTGTCATGTTGGGGTAGCTCAGAAACCGCTCGTTATAGCTGTTCATGCCAACCCCACTTCTACAGCCAGATTTGTTGGAGAGTTTGCAGAACTTTTGAGTTGAGGTGCACTCTGATCAGCCGCTTGCTCGTGGGTTCCCATTCCAGCGGGGTCTCCTTGACGTCCCCAGCCCCTCCAGGTCCTCAGCCCCCTGGACGTCCCCAGCCCCCGGACGTCCCCAGCCCCTGGACGTCCCCAGCCCCTGGACGTCCCCAGCCCCTGGACGTCCCCAGCCCCCCGATGTCCCCAGCCCCTGGACGTCCCCAGCCCCTGGACGTCCCCAGCCCCTGGACATCCCCAGCCCCTGGACGTCCCCAGCCCCTGGACGTCCCCAGCCCCCCGATGTCCCCAGCCCCCGGACGTCCCCAGCCCCCGGACGTCCCCAGGCCCTGGACGTCCCCAGCCCCTGGACGTCCCCAGCCCCTGGACGTCCCCAGCCCCTGGACGTCCCCAGGCCCTGGACGTCCCCAGCCCCCCGATGTCCCCAGCCCCTGGACGTCCCCAGCCCCTGGACGTCCCCAGCCCCTGGACATCCCCAGCCCCTGGACGTCCCCAGCCCCTGGACGTCCCCAGGCCCTGGACGTCCCCAGCCCCTGGACGTCCCCAGCCCCCGGACGTCCCCAGGCCCTGGACGTCCCCAGCCCCTGGACGTCCCCAGCCCCTGGTGACATTCACTCATGCCCGGCGTGTGGGGGCGGTACCTCCTACATGGTGTGGACATTCCACACTCCTAGGCAGGTGTTGGTTTTTGGGGCCAGTAGACTCTCTTTCGCTCCATCTCATATTCAAGTGAGGACACCACTGTCCTTTGTCTAATGTTAGCTCATCATGCCCGTGTTCTCAGACTACATAACTTTCTTATCCACAACACTCAACACACTTCAAACCAATTCATTGATTCATTCCTGGAAAATCTGGGGTTCACTGCAGGGGACATTTTATGTGTAGGGCCTGAACAGGTCAGGGTCGGGAGACTGGTGTCAGACAACAGACCCCCAATTTGACATAAGTTAGATTGTGTAAAAATGCACAGAAACTTTTTATTTATTTATTTTTTTACATTTTTTTATTATGCGGTCCTTTAATGTTCCAGTGTCATTATGTACATCAAGTTATAGGGGAAGCCTCAAGCTTCAAGAGGCAGCAAACTGTTGAGTTATTAGTCTTTGTACTTTTATCTCACAAGGGAAAACACACACACACACACACACTCTCTCACACACACACACACACACACACACAGGTGGTCTCCAACCCTGGTCCTGGAGAGCTACCAGCAGACCCAATAGCTCTCCAGGACCAGGGTTGGAGACCCCTGCTGTGGACACAGGTAGTGCCCCTGGTCTCAGGCCACTTCTAATCAGAGATGCTTCATGAATACGAGTCCTGATGTAGGATCACTTTCCCCTCTCAGCTCATATTGGATAAGGTTAGGACATGGACAGAGGCAACTGATCGTGGATCAGGC
>NC_083764.1:66931963-66941963 GCF_963514075.1 Conger conger | reverse complement strand
AGATGATTCATGATAACGTAATAAAATAACATGATAATTTTCCCAACCGAAAAGCCAGGCGATTACTTTTGTAAGGGAACAAGTGAAATTAAACCAATTTTAATATTAGCAAAAATGGCTACAGTAGCTAGAATACAATACAACACAGCTTTGACGTGGGCCATCCAATCATCCGCTATCTTTGACCGTTTGACTGGTAGGCTAGTTGTCAAATGGCAAAATCCACAAAAACACACCATAGCCTACTTAACGATATAAACGGTGAATTTAGACACACCCATCGCTTAGAACATGAACAATGCCTTCACTACTGCAAACTGTAACCTAGCGCAACATAAGTAGTGCTGTTTCCTACATCTGACTTCCAATTCGTGAAATTCTGACCAGCTTTAATTGTAAAGTAAATTTGGTGGTCAAATACCGAGAGTGTGAGAGTGGGCCTTCAAAATTCAATGTCTGCAGGAGTTAAAGTGACCAGCAACAACTATGAACTACAACAGGCTACCCAGGCAGGCGACGAATAACAAATACTATTATAAGCTAAGTTCACGTTATTGAATACAAGGCCCACTGTGTTACACTGTCCAAAGTAAACTGCACGGCGTATCAGTTAGAAAACAGTGTTTAGGAAGGAATTTGAGGGTCAGTTACTAGCAGTGGTAAAATAGCTACACACTGTTTACATTTGGCATGCTAGTGGACTCTACCTGGTACGGCGGTGGCGGTTCCTGGTCAGGAACGTGAGGATCCGTCCCGTCACCGAAACTTGCCCTGTCCGACTGGGATTCGTGTAGCAAAGAGATATCATCCGAAGTCGATGAGTTTAGACAATTGCCCATATCCGTTCTCTTTGTAAGCCCGGTACTGTCTTTTTTTTTCTGCGGTCCGCCGCCTATCTAAATGCTGCTGTAGGCGAACTGCCCCAGTCCAGAAAGGCGCAACCCTCAGGAAACCGAGCTAATCGGGTTCCGCTGCATTGCGAATGATACAAATATGAGTTCCACTCAACACAAGTCAACCATGTCGACACAAAGAACCCGAGTTGGCTAGCTAGCTACCAAGCGAGTAGCTAATGTAGTAGTAATAACTAACGTTAGCTAACTGCTAAACCAATCATACAACGGTACAATGGGCGCATTGCTCTGGGTCATAACTTTTTTTTTTTTTTTAATACGAATGATTGCAACCGCGTCACATTAGTCCACGTTATTGTTTTTCAGCAGTAATGTAAGCTTATTTTCTTTTTCCGCCCATAGAAAACAGAGCAGCTGTTTAAGACATGGGCATTACGTCAGTGCTTGAATGACTGTGTATTACGTCAGAGGGCTGGCTGAAATGCCATTTGGCCAGAGACAACTCTTTTGTCAGGAGTGACGGTTATTGTTTAATGCATACGATTAATCGTTCATTCTCTTGTCAAGACTGCCAGAGAAACGTAATCTGGACAGTTTTTTACTGCCATTATTAACTGGTAGGCTACACCGTATACCACAATCAGCTCGAATAGGTAATGTCCATTCCTATAATGACTGCCCGCATGGACGCGTTAAGTCCACTGTATCTACACACCCATGCAATGCTGCAACTGCGTGATTAAGTTTGCAGACGACAGCACTGTATTCCACTTAATAAACGGTTAACATAAAATAAAATTACTGTACTGTGCATGTGTGTTGCTTCCCAGGGGTAAAATCCACCTATGACAGACTTGAAATAAAACATAGCTTGATCTGGTCAAGTTAGCTACCAGCTGTTTCGAAACCTAGCCTGAGCTATTTTTTTTCAGCAGGGTTGTAAGCACTTCATTGTATTAAGCGCCTGTGTTTCGAACATATGACAATAAACCTTGACCCGTGCCAGAATCTGTGCAAATTTCAAAAGCTATTCCTTCCATTGGCTTCAACAGGGATTTCTTGTTTTAAAATAAAAAATAAAATATTTGCATTTTGCAGTACGTGCCATGCCCTTGAGGTGACTGTGTGTGGTGTGAAAGTTGTCCAGGAATGTTCTGCAGCCTACCTCTGAACACACAAAGGGATGTACAGAAGTACAGAAGTGATTCTCCACAGGCGACAACTTCTCCTGGCCCTTCTCCTCTGACCTGTCTCATGAACGAGGCATTTTTACCCACAGAACTGGCGCTCACTGAATGTTTTTAGTTTTTTGCACCCATTCTCTGCAAACTCCCCCTAGCAAAAAAAAAAAATCCTAGGAGATCAGCAATAATGCGAAAATTGTGCCAAAAGTACAAAATGCACACTTTTAATATCCTTATGCCTATTCAAAGACATATTTATTCTGATCGGTTTGATTGTTGAGCAACAACAAAAACAATAAAAACACATTCCCATGTCCTAGCGGAGCAGAGTATAATCTGTACAATTTCCTAAACAAACTAAACAATTTCCTCCACCCTTTTGAATCAACGGCAGTTCAACTGCATTTACCCAATTTACATTTTTTCAGCTGTTTTTAAACTAAACCAAGAGAAAATACATTCATACATTAACAACAGGTTTTCAGTGAGCCCAGGAAACTCTTCTGCTGCAAATACACAGAAAATCTCTCACTCCACAACGAAGAATCTCCTGTTCCTTACCCAGCAGTCACACAGCTCACGTGATTGAGGTATCGTAACGCGGGGAGGGGAGTTCAGTAAATGTGTTAAACTGGTGGGAGCAGCAGATGCGATGTGAACAGGGCTGCGGTCGTTTATTTCACCTCTCATCCTGCTGCCCGAGAAGGCTGAGCGTGTGAACGGCAGTTACAGAGCTGCTGACTTCAGGAGATTATAAATTAAAATGGTATCTAATAAATGAATGTACAGTAATTCTGCGCATAGGTAGTATCATTAGGACCCTAGGACCGGAGGATGGCTTGGTGCAGTGGGATCCAGCCAGCTGCAGCAGGCCAGGCGAAGGACTGGGGACTGGGAGGCTGGGGCACCTCTCCAGATCTTCGCTCTTCACTCAAAGCCCATCTCTCGCTCGCTGTCCCGCTGTGTCCCGTACATGTACAGTGTGTGTGACCCTGTGTCTGTGGGCATGTCTGTGTCTCTGGGTCTGTGGGCATGTCTGTGTCTCTGGGTCTGTGGGCATGTCTGTGTCTCTGGGTCTGTGGGCATGTCTGTGTCTCTGGGTCTGTGGGTATGTCTGTGACTCTGTGTCTGTGGGCCAGGTCTGTGGGCATGTCTGTGACTCTGGGTCTGTGGGCATGTCTGTGTCTCTGGGTCTGTGGGCCAGGTCTGTGTCTCTGGGTCTGTGGGCATGTCTGTGACTCTGGGTCTGTGGGCCAGGTCTGTGGGCATGTCTGTGACTCTGGGTCTGTGGGCATGTCTGTGACTCTGGGTCTGTGGGTATGTCTGTGACTCTGTGTCTGTGGGTATGTCTGTGACTCTGTGTCTGTGGGTATGTCTGTGACTCTGTGTCTGTGGGTATGTCTGTGACTCTGTGTCTGTGGGCCAGGTCTGTGGGCATGTCTGTGACTCTGGGTCTGTGGGCATGTCTGTGTCTCTGGGTCTGTGGGCCAGGTCTGTGTCTCTGGGTCTGTGGGCATGTCTGTGACTCTGGGTCTGTGGGCCAGGTCTGTGGGCATGTCTGTGACTCTGGGTCTGTGGGCATGTCTGTGACTCTGGGTCTGTGGGTATGTCTGTGACTCTGTGTCTGTGGGTATGTCTGTGACTCTGTGTCTGTGGGTATGTCTGTGACTCTGTGTCTGTGGGTATGTCTGTGACTCTGTCTGTGGGTATGTCTGTGACACTGTGTCTGTGGGTATGTCTGTGACCCTGTGTCTGTGGGTATGTCTGTGACCCTGTGTCTGTGGGTATGTCTGTGACTGTCTGTGGGTATGTCTGTGACTCTGTGTCTGTGGGTATGTCTGTGACTCTGTGTCTGTGGGCATGTCTGTGACTCTGTGTCTGTGGGTATGTCTGTGACTCTGTGTCTGTGGGTATGTCTGTGACCCTGTGTCTGTGGGTATGTCTGTGACTCTGTGTCTGTGGGTATGTCTGTGACTCTGTGTCTGTGGGTATGTCTGTGACCCTGTGTCTGTGGGTATGTCTGTGACTCTGTGTCTGTGGGTATGTCTGTGACTCTGTGTCTGTGGGTATGTCTGTGACTCTGTCTGTGGGTATGTCTGTGACACTGTGTCTGTGGGTATGTCTGTGACCCTGTGTCTGTGGGTATGTCTGTGACCCTGTGTCTGTGGGTATGTCTGTGACTGTCTGTGGGTATGTCTGTGACTCTGTGTCTGTGGGTATGTCTGCGACTCTGTCTGTGGGTATGCCTGTGACCCTGTGTCTGTGGGTATGTCTGCGAATCTGTCTGTGGGTATGTCTGTGACCCTGTGTCTGTGGGTATGTCTGCGAATCTGTGGGGGGGTATGTCTGTGACTTCGTGGGCGTGGTCTACAGGGTGCCAGCTCCTCCTTTGCTGAGAGTTGCTGATGGAGTTTGGCACTTGGCCCCGCCCCCTTTCTGTGAGCTGCTCCTCATTGGTCACGGGCTGGATGATGCTGCGCTGGGCTCTGCGCTCCCCATGGCGGCCCGCACCGACTGCAGCGCCGCCTGGATCCGGAAGTGTGTGCGAGACTCCATGGAGTAGCCCTTGTAATTATGCCTGGAATCACAGGAAACAGCATTAGATTCCAGATGGGGGGGTTTGAGCTCTGTTGGGTGGTGGGGCGGGGGCTGGGTGTGTGGCGGGGTCGGGGGGTGGGGCACAGGGTCGGGGGTCCCATAATGTAATGTAATGGGTCGGGTGAAGGGCGGGGTGGCGGGGTGCAGGACGGGGTCGCAGGGCGGGGTCAGGGGTCGGGTGACGGGGCGCAGGGCGGGGTGACGGGGCGCAGGGCGGGGTCAGGGGGCGGGGTCACAGGGCGCAGGGCGGGGCGGGGTGACGGGGCGCAGGGCGGGGGCGCAGGGCGGGGCGGGGTGGCGGGGTGCAGGGCGGGCGGGGGACTCACTTGGCGGTCTCCAGCAGGACGATGGCCTCCGCCGTGCGGCCGCTCTGCAGGCACAGCAGCCCGTGCTCCAGCAGGGCCGTGGGGACCAGGTAGTGATCGAACTTTATCTCCGCCTCGCTGGAGGAGACCACACACCCACCACATCAACACCGTGCCTCTGCCTCAACTTTGTTCTTTTTTACTTCTTTTATTTCATTTCATTTTATTGAAATTTTATTTTATTTTATTTAAGTGTACTGACCTCATGCACTTTGTTGTATTTATTTTAATATTTTATTGCTTCTGTGCCCATTTATCTCTCAGCTTATTTTATTGTTGAAAATTGTTGAAATAGTCATACAATTAAAGCATGATTGGTTGAACCTGCCCACCCAGTCCCGCCCCAGCAGGCCCATTGGCTGACTCACTTGCAGAGCACCAGGGTGAAGTATTGCTCCGCCTCCTTGGTGCGGCCCAAGTGCTTCAGACAGAGTCCCCTCAGGAGGCTCAGCACACACTGGTCATCTATGGAGGTCTCTGTCTCTGACACACACACACACACACACACACACACACTGGTCATCTATGGAGGTCTCTGTCTCTGAGACACACACACACACACACACACACTGGTCATCTATGGAGGTCTCTGTCTCTGACACACACACACACACACACACACACACACACTGGTCATCTATGGAGGTCTCTTGTCTCTGACACACACACACACACACTGGTCATCTATGTAGGTCTCCGTCTCTGACACACACACACACACACACACACTGGTCATCTATGGAGGTCTCTGTCTCTGACACACACACACACACACACACACACACACACACACTGGTCATCTATGGAGGTCTCTTGTCTCTGACACACACACACACACACACACACACACACACACTGGTCATCTATGGAGGTCTCCGTCTCTGACACACACACACACACACACACTGGCCATCTATGGAGGTCTCTGTCTCTGAGACACACACACACACACACACACACTGGTCATCTATGTAGGTCTCCGTCTCTGACACACACACACACACACACACACTGGTCATCTATGGAGGTCTCTGTCTCTGACACACACACACACACACACACACACACAGCGAAGACCATACAGACACACAGGCTGCACAAACCTGCCCACATACAGTGCAATCCGCCCATAAACCCCACCCATACACAATGTAACCCCACCCATACACAATGTAACCCCACCCATACACAACGTAACCCCACCCACATCATGTAACAGTAGCTCTATATTCTGTGAGGTCATAATTTGGTTGTAGCTCTATATCCTGTGAGGTCATTACTTGGCTGCAGGTCTAGGTCTCTCTGGGCCTCGTCCAGGGTCTCTAGCATCCCCTCAGTCAGCTCCTGGTTCTTTGCGATCACGGTGTATCCATTCCAGATGTACATCATCTCCTGAAACACACAGTCAGGGACGGTCAGAGTTTCACACCGAGCCCGAGAACACGGGCAGAGGCACAGAAACACGGTCAAAAACACAGAAACACGGTCAGAGACACAGAAACACGGTCAGAGACACAGAAACACGGTCAGAGACACAGAAACACGGTCAGAGACACAGAAACACGGGCAGAGGCACAGAAACACGGTCAGAGACACAGAAACACGGTCAGAGACACAGAAACACAGTCAGAGGAACAGAAACACGGTCAGAGACACAGAAACACGGTCAGAGACACAGAAACACGGGCAGAGGCACAGAAACACGGTCAGAGACACAGAAACACGGTCAGAGACACAGAAACACGGTCAGAGACACAGAAACACGGTCAGAGACACAGAAACACGGGCAGAGGCACAGAAACACGGTCAGAGACACAGAAACACGGTCAGAGACACAGAAACACAGTCAGAGGAACAGAAACACGGTCAGAGACACAGAAACACGGTCAGAGACACAGAAACACGGGCAGAGGCACAGAAACACGGTCAGAGACACAGAAACACGGTCAGAGACACAGAAACACAGTCAGAGGAACAGAAACACGGTCAGAGACACAGAAACACGGTCAGAGACACAGAAACACGGGCAGAGGCACAGAAACACGGTCAGAGACACAGAAACACGGTCAGAGACACAGAAACACAGTCAGAGGAACAGAAACACGGTCAGAGACACAGAAACACGGTCAGAGACACAGAAACACGGTCAGAGGCACAGAAACACGGTCAAAAACACAGAAACACGGTCAGAGACACAGAAACACGGTCAGAGACACAGAAACACGGTCAGAGACACAGAAACACAGTCAGAGGAACAGAAACACGGTCAGAGACACAGAAACACGGTCAAAAACACAGAAACACGGTCAGAGACACAGAAACACGGTCAGAGACACAGAAACACAGTCAGAGGAACAGAAACACGGTCAGAGACACAGAAACACGGTCAGAGGCACAGAAACACGGTCAGAGGCACAGAAACACGGTCAGAGGAACAGAAACACGGTCAGAGGCACAGAAACACGGTCAGAGACACAGAAACACAGTCAGAGGAACAGAAACACGGTCAGAGACACAGAAACACGGTCAGAGACACAGAAACACGGGCAGAGGCACAGAAACACGGTCAGAGACACAGAAACACGGTCAGAGACACAGAAACACAGTCAGAGGAACAGAAACACGGTCAGAGACACAGAAACACGGTCAGAGACACAGAAACACGGTCAGAGGCACAGAAACACGGTCAAAAACACAGAAACACGGTCAGAGACACAGAAACACGGTCAGAGACACAGAAACACGGTCAGAGACACAGAAACACAGTCAGAGGAACAGAAACACGGTCAGAGACACAGAAACACGGTCAAAAACACAGAAACACGGTCAGAGACACAGAAACACGGTCAGAGACACAGAAACACAGTCAGAGGAACAGAAACACGGTCAGAGACACAGGAACACGGTCAGAGGCACAGAAACACGGTCAGAGGCACAGAAACACGGTCAGAGGAACAGAAACACGGTCAGAGACACAGAAACACGGTCAGAGGCACAGAAACACGGTCAAAAACACAGAAACACGGTCAGAGACACAGAAACACGGTCAGAGACACAGAAACACGGTCAGAGGCACAGAAACACGGTCAGAGGCACAGAAACACGGTCAGAGGCACAGAAACACGGTCAGAGACACAGAAACACGGGCAGAGGCACAGAAACACGGTCAGAGACACAGAAACACGGTCAGAGGCACAGAAACACGGTCAGAGACACAGAAACACGGGCAGAGGCACAGAAACACGGTCAGAGACACAGAAACACGGTCAGAGACACAGAAACACGGTCAGAGGCACAGAAACATGGTCAGAGGCACAGAAACACGGTCAGAGACACAGAAACACGGTCAGAGACACAGAAACACGGTCAGAGGCACAGAAACACGGTCAGAGACACAGAAACACGGGCAGAGGCACAGAAACACGGTCAGAGACATAGAAACACGGTCAGAGACACAGAAACACGGTCAGAGACACAGAAACACGGTCAGAGACACAGAAACACGGTCAGAGACACAGAAACACGGGCAGAGGCACAGAAACACGGTCAGAGACACAGAAACACGGTCAGAGACACAGAAACACGGGCAGAGGCACAGAAACACGGGCAGAGGCACAGAAACACGGTCAGAGACACAGAAACACGGTCAGAGACACAGAAACACGGTCAGAGGCACAGAAACACGGTCAGAGACACAGAAACACAGTCAGAGGAACAGAAACACGGTCAGAGACACAGAAACACGGTCAGAGACACAGAAACACGGTCAGAGACACAGAAACACGGTCAGAGACACAGAAACACGGGCAGAGGCACAGAAACACGGTCAGAGACACAGAAACACGGTCAGAGACACAGAAACACGGTCAGAGACACAGAAACACGGGCAGAGGCACAGAAACACGGTCAGAGACACAGAAACACGGTCAGAGACACAGAAACACGGTCAGAGACACAGAAACACGGTCAGAGGCACAGAATAAGATCAGAGGTGGTCGGTGACTGACAGAGCTACACACGGTCTCCCACACACAGTGAGGCATATTGTTGGGGTCCTGGCAGAGTGGATCTGACAGACCAGGCCTCCGATGTGCTTCACAGACATGCAATAACAACACATCCTGCATCACCTGCACTGGACAGGGGAAATGTGCCATTTAAAATGTGCACGATTTTAAAAGAACCTGACTCTCTGGACATCTGAAAAGGAAGTGCACACCAAGCCTTGCTTTTAATAGGAATATGCCCTTAGTGCTCTAAAAAGGAATATGCCCTTAGTGCTCTAAAAAGGAATATGCCCTTAGTGGTTTTAAAAGGAATATGCCCTTTGTGCTTTAAAAAGGAATATGTCCTCAGTGCTTTGAAAAGGACCCACCTGGCAGGTCACAGACTATAGTAAAGCACTCCTTGCCCGGACAAAGCAAGCTTGATTCATGACTGTGAGAATGATGTCATCGATGTCAGAACAGCAGTCTCTCTGTCCGTTGAACAGCGCTATGCTCTGGGCTGTGTGTGCTCCAGCTTTCCTGATTTCGGGTGAGTCCCTGTGAAACTGTTGGGGTAAGGAGTCGTTAAATAAAGCCCTGCTTTACATTGATGAGTGTGGCAGGGTGCCTATTGGTGGACGAGTGGGAGACTGACCAATGGGGGGACAGGGAGGGGCACGTGGGTGTCGGGGAGGTAACGCCGGGCCTTTCGGATGGCGAACTTCTCCGTGGGCAGAGACTTCCCCGCGATCTTCTGCTTCAGACCTGGCACCTGTCTGGAACAGGAGAGGGACGGGGCAGAACGCTCACCTGGGCTCACAGGTGACACATTGCATTGGGATTGTATCAGGTGACCACTCTTACCTCCTGAGCTAATGTCACCCCGAGACATGTGAATGAATAGTGAAGTGGGGCCTGTGTGTGTAAGAGACAGGTGTGTGACAGAGACAGGTGTGTGACAGAGACAGGTGTGTGTAAGAGACAGGTGTGTAACAGAGACAGGTGTGTAAGAG